>NC_052536.1:46651554-46789054 GCF_016699485.2 Gallus gallus | reverse complement strand
CAAAATAACCCTCTTTGTCTTTCACAACCTGCTTCTCTTTTGCCAAGGCATATTTATTTGAGAGTAAAAAGATGTTATGGTTCTTTCCACTGCTTGTATTTATAGTGAATATGCTCCAATGTAATTTGCAGAAAGTGTGGGAAATGCTTTGGAAAGTAAGCAGGGAGTTTTGCCATGTCATTTCATCTGATAACTACACCACCACGATACTAAGGCTTTAGGCAAAATGCTTAATACTGACAGGAAAAGTAATTGGCAAAGCATTTTACAGTTTATATTTTATAGATGTACTGATTGTTTTTAAAATATAAGTTCTAAAATTTTGTCCTATTTGGAATCCTGCTATAAAGTTCTATTTAAGACTCCTTTTGTATTTGTCCTGCAAGAGATATAAAGAAAGATTTCTTGTATAATTCTCATGGTCTTCAGGGTTTTGCTTCAATATCCTTAGCATTTGGCCAAATATTGGAATACACGCTGTTCATCACAGTGCAAGATAAAATATTTTCACATTAAAAAATGCCTTTAACTTGTTAAGTCATCTTTCGGTACAAAGAGCAACATGATGATAAAGCAAAGCATAGCAGTGAAGGGGTTGTTAGTGATGCTATGCATACTTCTGAAATTATCCTATTTCCTCGCACTCAAGTGTGACTCGATTATCAGTCAACTTAAGTTTTTCTGGTTGGGTTGAAGCTGTTTTGTAAATCAGTTCTGCAAGGAGCATCACTTCATTAGGAGCTGTGTTTCAGGAAAAAATAAAAAAAGCCAAAGCCATTTTCCAGCTTATTTTAGAATCTGTTTGACTAGTTTTTAAATACCCGAGAAAATTAAACTCAGACTGAATATTAAAGCAATGTTGAAGATAAAACTTGACATAACAGGATGTGATGACTGCCATTCTGTCCTTAAAGCACCTTTTTGCAACACACATAATACAGAATATTAATCAGTGTTCTAAGGCGGTGGCAGTATCCAGAGACGCAATGACAAGTTAGGGACAGAACAGACGGCTTAACTATGAATGGCACTGCTTTATTCTGCAGCAGCATCCTCATAACACTTAAAAATAGATTTTACTGTGTCATCATCTCCACTCTGATATTGCTAGTAAACTAGTGCTAGGTAAGAAAGCTGCAATAGAGATTGTACAAACATAGATACTAAAGTTACTATTGGTAGTGTACTGCTGGTAGTTTTCATTTCAGAAGACACTAAATACTGACTTTCAACCTCCAATTGTATTCATTAGTAGCTTGCATTTTTTTCCTTTTTTTATCCCTAAAATCATACCAAGTATATCAGCATGCTTTCATGCACCCCCGCACTGTGGAATTTTGATAATGTATGTCCTAACCGCTTAATTGATTGATTAGCTTACTGCAGCTTTCTGAGGCACCAAATTTATCTTTAATAGCCGGAGTCAGGCACGGCAGGCAATCGAGGGGGGGGTCCCTTGGCGTCGATTTGCTCTTAACTGGAAAGTCATTACCACTTAATACATGTAGATTGTGTTGAAAGAAAATTATGTGTAATGAAATGAGGGAAAAATTAGTGGAGTGTTATGGGCGAAAGCAGATGTTACGGAGGAATTATGCTAGCAGAGATAATCACCTTCGCTAGCATTGTGTGTGCTGGGGTGTTAACTCAGAGAGAGAGTTGGTGAGAGAGCTAAATAAATGCATTGATTTACACAGATTCGCTTTTCAAACTACAGTGTACGGCCAGCACTACACATCTACATATACGTACGTATGCCCCCACACACAGGCATGCTCAGGGCTCAACTTTTATATTTCTGATGCTCACACTCTTTATTTAGTTATTTTCCAGCTACTCACACTATATTCAGAAGTCCTAGCTGGAAGCACAGGGAAATAACTGTTGATTTGCATAATATCATGAAGATGGGAATAATATCCAAGGGCAGAAGTACTCATATAAGTATTAAGACAAGACCTCGTATGCTTCAAACTCTGGACAACCTCTCCTGAGAGAAAACTGATGAATACAAGAGAGGTCTTTGAGAGAGGCACCTGACATTTTAGAAGCTGTAGAAATGAAATAAATACCAGTTACAGTTGCAAAAAAATAAATAAATTACAGAAACACAGAGAGTTGTGCCTTTATCTTAATAGCCTGTAAATAAAGGAGATGGAAGAAAAAAAAAGAAAAGATGAAATCTTTCTTTTTAATGCAAGCTAAGAACACATTTTAAGGTAGTTGTTTTGCAGACAGGCAATAGCAAAAACACTCAAAATCAGGCTGGAGAAGAGCGATGCAGCAGATTTTATTTTGAACACATTTTAGAACTCTGTAAATTAATCTTTCACCTGTGGGCATATCCCTGTCCTTTTTCAGCCGTGACTGATATATATGCTTGATTATTTTTCTTATATCCAGGCATGCAAGGTCACTATTAATTTTTATCTTGGGTTTATCTATTTCATATAATATGTGTTTGGATTTAGAATTATCTCTGCTTTATCACCCATTTCATAATAAAAAATGCGGTCTCGGAAAGATATTAGTTTGCAGATTTTACTATCAAAACCATTGATAATTAGGGTTTCCTCATATATCGTTCTATTCCTTTGCTACTAAATGAGGCTTTTATGACTACAGTTATTGCTGGTGATAATAATACCAATTTTAAAAATTAAAAATTAAAAAATAAAAAATAGAAAGATTCAAGGTCTTGTATTCCCGCTGTTACTGTTCAGAGATAGGAGGTTAGCAAAAGGACTGTCATTTTCCTTGTCACTATATTAATGAGTCAAAGAAATGCAGCCAGCCACTCATGAATCAATTGGAAAACCATGATGAATGTTTCAATAATTAAGAGAATAATTAAATTGCTGAATGTAGGATGGCACTAAATGAAATAGGTTTTGTAACAGCAGCATATTGCTGTTTATAAATACAAAGGGCCACATTTAAATAATGTTGTGAGTCCAACTTAGATTTATCTGTCTTATCACTCTTAATTGACTGAGGGCCCAATCCTGCAAAAGTGTATGCTATACATAGTATATCTTATGCCTTAGCCCTGTGCACAGCAGCAGTGCTCAGGCACGCAAAGCTAAATGCTCAAAGAAATCTGCTGCTCAATCAGACTCTCTCCGTGTACCTATGTGTCTCTCTAACTGCACACTAACGTGGCCACCATTGAGGTATTTTGGTGATAAGCAGCTAAACTTAAGCAGATAACGAAGGCAGTGAATTCACAGTTAAAGCTGACACTCTGGTGGTAGCATGCGTGATGCTCGTAGAAATGTTTTTAAAAAGCAATACGTGTTAAAGGTGAACTGTAAAGCTGAAGTGAAAATTATGTTAAGTTCAGAAATATGTCCTGAGTTTCTCATATATCAGGCAAGTTTTACCATAGCTTTCAAAACTCTCTTTCTGCCTATACAATATCTCCTTGATAAAGTCATCCCCAAACATAACTTTGTGTGATATCACACACACCAGAACTAAAGATGCTCTAAAGGAGACATTCTAGAAAGTCATCCTTCAAATCAGTACATCTCAGAACATGGAAAATGCTTACAGAAAATATTTTGTGGAAAGTAAAGGTAAAACATGCACCATTCCTACACCCAAAGCTCAAAAAAGTTTACAATTTTTTTAGGGAAAAAAATAGTGGAATAAATGAGTTTGAGTACGCTTGTATTTATTGAAAGTATGTCACAGTTCTTTGTTGGCTGCTGAAACACTGGCAAGCTTAGGAGAAGTCATTCAAATATGGCAGGGTCATTTCAGATGCAAAATTCAACCAAATGCACAGAGGGTCCTCTCTGACTGATTTTGTACAGACAGCACTAATATTCCCCTAACTCCTGTAATGTGAGAGTTGAGTTTGTTTTTCTCGCCTGCTAAGATCCCAAAGGGCTTTTCACTGGCCCTTTGTATCACCTCTCTTCCAGTTTCACTGATTATTTTTTTCCTTTTTTTCTGTCTTCCCATTCAGTTCTTCCATTCCTATATTTCCACCTGTTCCCAAACATGGTCCCATCATTTACCCATCTTCCACTACTCCATTTACCCATCGTCCGCTTTCCCCACTAGGGAGGCAAGATTTGTTTACTTGGAGGGAGAAGGAAGTAAAAAGGAATTTTATCTGTTCATCTCTGAGTTAGTGACTCTTTGTAGCTCAGTCATCACGTCAGTCTCAACTGCACCATCTTCTTCATCTCCTATATTGTCGAATTTACTTTTTCTGTCTCTTTCACTAGCATATTCCTTTGCACTCAGAAGATCCTTTCTGAACCTTTAACATTTGCCTTTGGTCCCTTCCCATCTCTATTGCAATGTACGGAGGCACCACAGACACTCCCCTGAACTCCATACCCGCAATGTTAATTTTCCATTTTCCTCTTCCACCTTTGAATGCCTCTTTCCTACTCATCACATAAATATATGTTCTGAGATTTTTGAAAACCCAGCATTATGTACTTGGCACACTAGTGTTCTGAGGTAGAACAGAGAATAAATATAGCCATAATATGCTTTAAAATAGGTGAATCAGTTGGGCAGGAGACTTTTAATGCTACATAGGTGGTCAGTAAAAAAGTAGCAATTACCATGCGATGGAATCTGATATACCACAGTTATTCCCTATTCTAGGCATAGGGCAATACCATGGTAACCTAGAGTCCATAGTGTGGCAAATGTTTTTAATTGTATAGCTTTCTAATGGAGATAATTATATTTCTCTTGCCTGAAATCAACATTTACTGGCAATGACCAGTGCCCAGAAGAATATTCTCAGAAGGATGATGAATGATCTACAGTATGTACATTTTATATTTCCTACTTCTAGAGAGAGAATTTAATTCCATCAATGTAACTGGTGAAAACTTTCTGATAAATAATGGAAAGAAATCAAAATACTAAAAGTACAAGTGAATAGATATTTGCTCTAAAAAAAGCACATTAGAAGGTTTTTATGGTTCTCAAAGTTTCTATATGTCAATAGCCCTGTCATATGAGTAGGATTTTGCTCCTGCTCACTGGAGTTGGCTGGGCTTTCTGATACAGGACTAGGAGCAGAGATTGCAGTTCCAATGCAGACCAAGAGATATGACAATGAAAAGTTCAGTTTCACGTGGCAAGTCAGCAAAAGAGAGGAAGGAAAGGGATCTAAGGAACCTGAGAATGCAGAATTCTAGGTGCTGGGGATTTGGTAGAGCTTCCATTTAGCAATAAAAAAAAAACCAAACAAACAAACAAACAAAAAAAACCCACCCACTTTGGACATTGAGACAATGTACTTGCAGAAATTAGTACACAGATGTGCTCTAGCTCTGGCAATCACATAGAGAATGGGAAAAAATACAAGGGCCTGAAACATGCTATAATAAAACTGGCCAGAACATTCAGAAATGTGGCAACTGTAAGATTTTGTGAAAGGATTAATATCACTTAGTGGATGGGAACAAAAAAGGGTGGAAGATTCATATCTATCTATGCACAGGAGGTGGGTAGGAGATCAGGAGGGAATTATAAATGTGAAGGAAGCCATGCACAAAGTACTTCCAGAAAGGAGTTTAGCAAGCAAGGAGAAGGACATTTGACAGTTTTCAAGACTTTGCCTCACTTACACAGATAAAGAAAGAATACTTTCTTTCTTTGGTGAAGACCAGTTTAATCAAATTGGCAAACACGAAGTTACAATGTCACAATAGAAAAGCCTGTCATAAGTTCAGCAATAATGATGGGGCATAAGGATTGCATACAGATTGTAGCAAATGGCTGATGCTATCAAGAGTTGTGAAGGACCTGGTCTTGTGTACTTAGTCATGAAGAATTCACATTAACTTCAGATAAACAGCGGCTGCAATTAAAATAAGTCTTTAAAACAAAAGATGCATTAGATAGCACAGATGTCGCTTGAGATTTTGGTCAGCATAACAACTGGTACAAATGGTTCCAAACTTGGAAGTCCTCAAAAGACTGGACAGTCTGCTGGGGTCTTTTGTCCAAGGTATTGGAGACTGGCAGGCTCTTCAATCAAGTAATCAGATTTAGAGCAAAGGTCATATTTTCCATCACTTGCTGAAGAGACTGAGATGGTTTAAAACAGATGCCTATTCAAGGCATATCAGCATGGAGACATAATGCAGATCTCTTCTAGAAAACCATGGAGAATAATGGCAAGGGGCACAATTTATGTCTCAATGACTCTCTGCAACTACAGTGAAGAAGTTCTTGAGGGCAGAGGCTTGTAGCTAGGAAAGAGAAATTCATACTGAAATATTTTTCATAACTGTTAGCTCTTACACTCCATTATGTATTTTCTATTACAATTTGGAGTGGTGGATCACAGCATAGAAAACTGCTGCATTTTAACAGCAAATGTTTGCTTTCAAAGAAATGTGCTTCTGTTTACAGAAAGCCAGGGTAGAGTTTCAAAACTACTTTAGTCCCTACAGCACCATATTATCTTTTATATTTCTTAATTGAATCCTCATCGTGGAGCTAGGCAGGGGCTGAACTAGACCTCTCAGGTACAACTACAAAAGATGGGAGCTAGATACTTGGTACTCAAAGACATTTACTTTAATACTGAATTTTCTTTTTTGGGGGGGGCTAGGGGGGAAGGCTTGCTTTTATTTCATTCCCACTGCTACTTCACAGGAAGAAAGAAAGACAGAGTGGAATGAAAGGAGAGGAGTGAGACTACAAAATAATTCCTAAAATCTACTATAGCTGGGTAAATGCTATTTAAAAAATCTTGTGCAGACACTGGAATTTGGAAATTGATTCATATTAACCATACTATCCTCTAGTTTTGTTTGCTTTCTAGGGACATTTGTATGATTCAATTATTATTTTGGCAATTCACAGAGAATTTTAGAACAGTGTGCATCAGTATTGATGGAAATTAGATCTTAGATTCACACACATGAATATGTGTCCCAGAAGTTTTTGCACGCTCAATGCATTGGAAAAATAAATCAACACCATGTGACTCATCAAAGCAGTCATAACTAACAAAGCTCAAGAACTCACTGGTGAATGTTCACACAGAACTGTTCCTGAGCAATCCGTGCAATTAAAAGTACTTAGAGAGGAAAAAGGATCTCGTTGAATTCTTTTGCATAATAAACTCAAGGAAACCTCAGTCTGCCCATGGAGATCCCATAAGCAGAAAAAAGGCTAAACTTACTGACTAAACTATTCATTGTGAATTATTCCCTCTGCTCTAATGTCTGCACGGCATGAAAGCATGGTGCCAGTCCTGCTACACACTGTAATTTTACTCTTCGAGGAATAAAGTGGGAATATACTGCTGGGCACGTTAAAGCATTCTGAAGAGGACATTATATATATTTTTAACATGTGACCTGCCTTTGCTTTTTGTGTTGAAAATGGAGACCTTCAGAGAGAAAATATTAGCCTCAAGCCAGTGAAATAAGATAATTTTACTCTCTTTCATCAAAGCAATATTTGGTGCAAAAACTCTATAGGACTTAAATGCAGATTTTAAGAAGTCACAGATAAGCACAGCAAAATTCAGCCGGTTTGCTTCTACTTTCGCAGGCTGGCCATGAGTTACAGTTACTGATTCCTTTAGCAAATTCCTGGCTAATTGTTATTTTTCCTTGATTAAATTGTCCTTTATAAGGACATCTGTTCTTTTTCTTGCCAAGGTGTAAGATAAAATCATATCTAATAATTTGTAAAATACTTTGTGCAACACAGTAATAAATATATACCAATGTGGAATCCTGCAACGGAGATATCCTCCCCTCACAGTAGATAGATTGCTCCCTAATGTCAAGTGAGAGCCACTGCTGCACAAAGGGCTGAGACTGTGATGTGTGGTTGAGCACTTGGGAAAGTGTGATCCCTTAAGGGTCAAAGACATTCAGTTCTTGAGTTACAATCTGGAATAACCCACTCTGAATTCAGGACAACCCAAAAACTAAAGATGTGCCACATGGGGATGGTCACTATAATTCCTCTCCCTGGAAGGAAAACCTGTCCTTCCCAGGTCTCAATAGCAAAAAGTATATAAAACTGCTCTCCCTAATAGAGGGAGCAAATTTTTGTCTGAGAGAACAGCAAAGCAGAGGTGAAAAAAACTCAGAGGGGGAAAGTTCCCACAGTCTGGGGAACACAAATCCAAATGTATACTTTGTAAAGACTGGAAAAATAATGATCTGACTTGTAGAAATTAAACTTAGAAGTGAGAGGAGCAGCTATGGTGCAAATACCCTCCAGCATCACACAACAGAAAAAAAAAAATCTCTCCAGTGATGAACAAAGTAGGTCTCAAAAAGGATTATAAAGAGGTTGCATTTTTGTTGTACTGAGTTTGTGACCAGACATCTGGCCAGAGATATGAGATGGAAACTACAAGATGCAATGACTGGACAGGAAGTAGCAATCAAAGATAAAGAGATAAATGCTAGGGAGTCATCAGCTTTGCGACAGTTTCTAAGAGTGAATTAAATCATGGAGGAGTAAGACCCAGCATGAGATGGGGGAGCACTGAGAGAAAACAGGAAAGGAGGGGGGGGGGGGGGGGGGGGGGGGGGGGGGTGAGCACTGAAGAAATTATTGGAACATTTGTTGGGGGATTAAAAAAAAAAAAAAGCATCAAGTTGTGGAAACACACGGTGGAGAAAGGGAGAGTTGTGGGAGATGGGATGATTCGCTCCCATCTTCTATGGGCTCAGAATTCCCATGAATACTCACAGCTTTGCCTACATTCACACGCAAAGCATCAGGAATGGATTAAGCTGAACTGCAAGGGAACCACAATGCGGGGAGGTAACAATTAAAGGCAGTTGCTGGGCCACTGAAGTGTATGGGAGATTGATTATAAATAGACAGAGATAGGTTTGCTGAAGGGAGTACGGGAAAAGCAATCCTGAGGGAAAGGGCAGCAGCCATAGGCAAGCCCAGGACAGAGTGTGCAAAGCAGAGAAGGTGCCATCTCTCCAGCCCCTCTTAGCACACATACTAGCCAGTCTGTCTGTGATTCTTTGAAATGGAAAGGGGGAGTGAAAAAGGCATGAAATACAGATCTCTCAAGACAGAATAAGCTGTGGCTGCATGCATTGTTTTTGATACTGAGAATGACGTACTGGCTCATGCTCCATAACAGCTTTACCAGTATAACCATCAGGGCATTAGCCATTACAGGGTAAAGCTAGCATCACCCTGGGTAGCATCAGAAGAGACTGCTACCAGGAGGACCACCACTATTATTACTAGCTGCAATAAAAAAAGCACTTCTTAAAATGTTTTTTCTACCTAATTGTCAAAACTGAATAATATTATCAGCTTTTTTATCCTTTGAGTATTTTTCTAATAAGAAAGCGCAGAGATGCACTGCAAATAAAAGCAGAAGATTTGAGGATGCAAAGCAATCATGCAAAATGACTTTCATATCAGTTTGATAAGCAGCTGAAATTTAATAACTACATCTCTCCTATGGTGCTGGATGAAAGTTTAATACTTTATGCTTTTGCTTCTTTCTTCCGCACGATGCTTATTCAGAATCATAACTTTTCCTTTTATAGTCACAGAAATGCTAGGTGCGGTGGATTAATCGAAGCCTTAGGAGGCTTCAGCCCAGTCCAGACTAAAGTGACTTATAATCAAACCCTAGGAGAAGACTGTCAGGGGTCATAAGGGAAATGAGTGGAGATCCAAATGTGAAAGTAATATTTGCCGAGGATAATTCACACAAATCTTGCTGTCCCAATAGGCAAGATGGAAGGCCAGTTTCTCAGAATCCAGTTCCAGGAGACACTGGATGTGGGAGAGGAGGAAAGAAAGAAGGAGGGTAAAAATGCCTCTCAGAATTTGGTCCATAGATTTTAGCAGGAAATTCTATGCAACACTCCAGAAGCTTTCAGAAGGTAATGCAAGAAAAAATAAAATCAAAATCAGCCTCCAACAAATAATGTTGACACTGGTAAGATAAACAAATAAATAAATAAAAGAAATATATCACCACCACACCAGCCACTCCCCGCCATTTATTGCAAAGCGGCCAGAGCAGAGGGTTATCCACCCAGCTTTCTCAGCTCATCGGCAATTTCTTGGCTTCAGAGGCCAGCACGAGGCCAAAACCAACACAGCAGGGGCTCGCGAGCCATGCCTGATGAGTTTCGAGATGGGAGGCGGGCAGGGGGCAAGGAAGCAATGCAAGGGCAGGCAGGCAGCAAGGGCAGCAGGCTGAGGGCTCGCAAGGGGGCAGGCCGGGGGCAGACCGCAGGCCGGGGCAAGGCCGCAGGCAAGCCGACCTGCGGGGGCAGGCAGCCCGGGGCGGGCAGGCAGCCCGGGGCGGGCGGGCCGGGGGTGCGGTGCCGGCTGCTCTGCTCCAGCAGTGCCCCCTTCTGCCGGCTGCCGAGGAAGCAGTCGCAAGCGCGGCTCCAGGCAGCTGCGCATCTTTCGCAGCCCGCAGCAGGGTGGCTTTGGAAACCAGGGGAAATGTGGAACGTCGTTGAGGATTAGAGAATATTTAAAAAAAAAAAAAAAAAAAAAAGGGTTTGAAAATCAAAAAGTAGACAGCCGTTTGGAGGCAGATGCTGGTAAGGCTCCGGATTCATTGGTGGCCGGCTGCGTGGCTTCAGTTTTCAGCGTGTGTGCTACAAAAACAGATAATAAAAGGAATACAAATGAAAGAACATCTGATCTAGTCATCAGATCTAACTACAGCACTTTAATAGGAATTGCAACTCCAGATGTTGTCTTAAGAAAATGAATCAATTAGGCAAATGAGGAATCCCTCCATAAATCATAGCAGGGGGAGATAAAGTCCAGTAGCTGCAGACTGTTGTTTAAATGTCCTGATGGCATTTGCTCTCCTTGTATACCTGTAAGCCTTACTACAAGGCTCCTCGCCATTTAAGTTGTTGTTTATCTTCCTGAATACCAGTTTGATTTGAAAAAGTGTTCTAAATGTTCAAAACCTTTTACCCTGAAAATAATAATACATCAGCCTTTAGGAGTTGAACCCAGCAGAAACTGGTGTCACTATTCATAAAATAATTGAGTTTACACAAAAAGTGATTTCTGTAATAGCCCCCTTTTTACAAGTATGTACATTTTATTTAAAATTACTGACTCAAAAAGCAAGGTAGGAAAAAAAAATCACCTCCAACAACTTCCTGTAATTGCGAATTATTGTGAGGGAAACAGAAGGAAAAGATTTTGAAATTATGAGCCATTATGCTTGAGAGAGAGAGAGGGTAAGTGAGAGAGAGGGAGGGAGGGAGGGAGAGAGAGGCAGTGGGAAAAAAAGACATCTCGGCTTCATGAAACACAGCTGACAAGCTCGACTAAATTACCCCCGGACCATTACAAAAATCACTTAATTGCCAACCATTTTGTTAGGTCAATTGACTCTAATTGAAAAAATAACAAAAAGCTTATTATGCTGCAAATGCGGCCGTGGAAAATGAGTCTTCTGTTAGGAGGAAACAATAATTCTAAATTTCAGCTGCTGCTAACACTACAAAGTTCAGTGTTTTCTTCTGATAGAATCTACTGTGCAGGAGAAAGTGAATGTGCTTCAATTGATTGATATTTCTTTTAACGCTGCCTCCCTCTTCCTTCTATGTGCTCCCATCCCCAACAACTGCCCCACTCTGTTTTATTTCACTTCCTTGTTGCCTCGTGGCTCCCCTTTCTGTGGCAGGGCCGATGTCAGATCTTGTTCCTGAGGAGCTGTGGTTCAGTGGCGTGTGAGGCTGCTCTGACTCTTGTTTTCATCTCCTGTGCAATAACCTCCGGACCCAACATTTTTCTGAACCGAACCCAGGTAGGGGTTAAGGAGGGGCACCTTGTTAAAACCTCCTGGCTCCTTTCACTCTCCCCTTTCCCCCACATGCAGCTATTTCCTTTAAAGCTCGATAACAGATCACTGTTTACTTATTTTTGCCGACTAAATATCTTAGAAACAGCCCCCTAAATGTACGTTAAAAAGCACAAGCCCTGATTGGCACACATGATTGTAATTAAAAACTCTCTCTGTGCAGAGGAAGCCTTATTTATAACGACACAATTTTTAGGACTGTGTGCATGAGTTTGTTCATTTCAAAGGAAGATAAACAGGCTGGAGCTCTCTTATTGTCCCAATTACAGATTTGAATAGTGGAGGTTCATAATGGGATTGATTCTGCTTTGTGAAAAGTAATTATTTGTCCATAAAACCAGGAGGCTGCAGAAATGAACTCGGATGGCAACAGCCTTTTGTTCAGCTTCTTTGCAATGGAGAGGTAGGGAAATTGAAGTAAGTTCTCAGTAGCCACAGCGCATGATTAAATATTTCCATAACTATGTCTATACATTTACCTCTTGCATTGTGCTCTGCAAATTCTTTTTCTGGTTTTATCCTTTTAGGGAAACTGCTTGACTGAGTTACACTTTTATAAGGCCCCAAACTCTTGAGTTGACTACACTGAAATCATGAACAAAATACAATGACATACAGCAGGATGCTCCTTCACAGTTTTTTAGAAAGAAAGAAGAAAAAAGAAAAAAAAATACCCACACCAACTTTGTGAGTTTGGGTGTGTGCATGTATGTTTTTACTGTGCCTTTTGTATCTAAGGTAGATCTTCCAGTGCTTTACAAAGCCGTGAGTTAAATACTGGTGATGTGGTGCCTGTGTAGGCAAATGGCACAGCCATTATGTGCTCAGCATACGTTTTTATTGTTTCTTTATATAGAACCCAATATCACTTACACAGAGGGGGATATAACAAATATATCAGACCATGAAGCACACATATGTGCAGTTTCTTTCTGAGCATCCGCAGCTGTATATAATCAATGGAACATTCCTTTGGAGTGCACCACAGGTCAGCAGGAACCTTGGCATACAGCTGAATTTATGAGTGATCACATTGTTTTAAATGTGCATCACTTAGATTTCTACAGGTGTTTAAAGATTTGCCCCAACGTTCCTTTTATTTTGTCTTTTTTTTTTTCCCCTTTACAAAAGAACATGCACATGGAAAAGAAAGATTGTATAATTAAGGCTTACATTTGGATGCTAAAATTGATATAATTCACTATAGCTGACAACAGAGGATATTATATCATCTCAAAGAAAAAACACTCAAAATGCTAAAAGAAAAAAAAAGAGAGAGAAATTGTCTATGTGAAATATTGCTTATAGCCAGGGACCAGAAAAACCCAAAATCTTCCAAGCCTTGTTGAATGTGGGGGGACTTTGTAAAACACACACATATATAAAATCATAATAACTTAAAAAAAATTAAAATCAATTTTTATCCTGCAGAAATACATATCTGTAATTTTGTCTGGAAATTTATATGAAAAATAAAAATAAACACCACTTTACAGAAACCTTATTTGCAATGTGTGACAAAATAAAACAAGCATTATTAATTATTTTCTTCATTTGTAGCAGACAATATATAAAATTAAATATACAAAATCTTATGAAAACTCTATGTGCATGTATTGAGAAAAGACAATGAGGCTTCACAGACCGAATAGAACCAATTCCTTTCAAATAAGTGGGAAAGCCCTACAGAGAGAAATAAAAGTGAGGAATGGTGAATTCTGTAACACTTGCCAGACCAATGAGCTTCATCAATTAATCACAGCAAAATAATCACCACCTACATTAAAGAATAATACATGAAAAGGACAGGGCATAGCTTTAACTTATTCAGAAAGGGCTGACTCCCTAATCCCTCTGAGTCTTGACATGTTAACTGGGTAGCGACTAATTAGATGTCAAAAATTCATAAGCACTCTTTAATATTGCATATATCTGCGGCAGACATTTCAATATGAGAGTTGTATACACAGAAGTCACTATAGCATTAAAACACAGCAGGGTGGGAGAAATAAAAGGAAAACAATAAAAACAATGGCCCTTAAAAACCCAAGAGAATGCCTCCTTTGGAAGTGTGTACTTTCTTATTCAGAAAAGGTATCACCTTAATAAGAATTATAGGCAAAGAGGTTTCACTGTTCCATGCTGTGTGGACGAAAAGAGGGAGAAAAGACTGACTTATCAAAGGCACTGGCAGGTAAATAGTAATTTACTATGCATGCACAATGAACATTACACAGTGCCTTGACACAGGGCGATAATGAAAGACATGCTATTGTGGCATCCATCGAGGGAATTTTTTCTTCATTCTTCTTTCCCCTGTCTCTCTTGAGCAAAGAAGCAGTGATGTTTCCTGGCAGCTGCCTCCTGTTTCAAGCCATTTCACATAATATAGGAAGAACCTGAAGTTTAGTGTATTAAGTAAGTGAGTTAGTTTGTTGGCTTGGTGATATATACATTGCTTGTGCGGGAACTTATATTTCAAATGCAGCAGTCTGTATTTTTATGGAACAAGCCTTTTCCTGTCTGAAGAATTATATGAACCTGATATATAATGCAAGGCAGTGAGATTAAAAACAATGCATCACATAATACACTGTTTTATAACTTGCATCCTTTAATTGTAGCTCTCAGGAATAAAAAAGAGAGAAATGTCTCTTGTTTATAATGCAGAATTACCATTCTCTCTTTTGACTGTACAGGGCTAGCAGTCTGTGGAGACTCCTCTATTTTCCCTTTGCCAGCAAAGTTAAATCTTACTTTCAGAGTGCTTCTAACTAGCTTACAGTCAGCGATCCCTCACTTTTAACCTGTGTGCAGTATAGGAGGCTGTGACTGTAATCCTATAGCTGCTGCTGTTTAAGTGTGACATAGAAAACTGGAATGTTTTAATTATTTTAAAAGTGTTAAGTCTTGTAATGTGATGATATAAGGTAAGCAGCTTCCTGCAGAGAAAAATTATTGGATTTGTACATCTCAATGGAATAGCATCTAAAAAGACAATGTGGGTCTCTTTGTACATTGCAGTGTGTGTAATAATGATGTTTGCATGTATCAGCTGATTGGTACTTTCATAAGCTGACATCTCTCACTGTGATGGCAACTTCTACATGGACATACTGTAAGAATTAGACGTGATTTAATGATTGTTGATGACGTCAGACTGAATGGTCAACTGTTATTTGGTTATACCTGGCCTCCCCTTTGAAAGTTGCTACATTAATTTTGTTTCCAAAAGGCCTTTTATGATCAACACTGAAATGGTAATTGACTGCATACATTTGTCATTACTGCACTATTTATATCTCTTTCTTCTAATTCTAAATGTGTTACCTAGCACCTATGTTTTTCCCTCAT
This sequence comes from Gallus gallus, assembly GCF_016699485.2. Lineage (NCBI taxonomy): Eukaryota > Metazoa > Chordata > Aves > Galliformes > Phasianidae > Gallus > Gallus gallus. Next base: position 46,773,858 of record NC_052536.1, on the reverse strand, counting down.
ATTTCATGTCTCTGAGGATATTTTGTGGGCACACATTTTATGTTTTTAGACTAGAATCACCAGCAATCAAAATATTAAAAAGTAATAATTGATCAGTGATTCCAATCAGAAGGTGGTTATTTGCAGTGCTAGTAGTAGCTTTTACCTCTTTTTCATTGCTCCTGACATGTTTATGCCTGTTGTACAGTAATGTTAATATTAATGTGATAATAAGCTCCGTGGTGGAGCTTATTGTGCCAGATGGACAGACCCAAAGCATCTTGTGCATCCTCTGCCTGCCTTTCTAGAGCACCAGGCACAACTGGGTCATCAGATGAGATCTGGCTGATTAGGTTAAATTTTCAGAAGGCCTCTGAATGTGCAGAGATAATTTGTATGCTCAGGAGCAGAATGCATGTGCATATTCCATCCACTCTGCATGTGTAAAATGTTTGTGTAAAAACCCAATGAACTTGCACATATCATGGGTGTTTTGTTCAGGTTTTTCTTAATGATTTGGGCTTCCTGATTTTGTGATTGATTAAAACCAACAACTTACACACACATAAACATTTCATAAATTACTCTTAATATCTAGTACTTATGTAATGAAATTATGGCTTCTCAGTAGGGGATGGGAAGGGAAAGAGAAGGAGGAAAAGGAGATTCCTTCTAAAGACATGCCTGTTCTCCAGAGTGCTACCAAATATCTGCCTCTGATTTTTATTGGCAAAAGTTTTTACATTCTAGTCATAGAATCATCATAGAATGGCTTGGGTTGGAAGGAAACTCAAGGATCATCAAGCTCTAACCCCCAGTCAACGGGTTAATTAATGCCTAATTTAAAAGCTGAAAACAAAGTGGTGTAAGTGTCCTTCATCCACCTACTGAGACTAAGCTCTCTACAAGGGCCACTGATACAAACTGAATCCTCATGAAAAAAAGAAATTATTTATGCTGGGAAAATATTCTGCTTTCTTGAGAAATCTGATTTCACCATATGACCACATTACCCAATGAATCTAATTCCAAAACAAATGTACAAAACAGACATGGTCCTACCCAAAGCTGACTTTCAAACAAAGCTCTTCAAACCCATTGTAATTGCTAAGGCTACTGCATTAGGGCTGGACATGGTGTGACCTTAAAACAGGCTTTCAGAACTCCGGGAGGAATAAAACAGAATTTATGTTATTGATCAATAGCTGAGCATCCCTTTAGTCATGCCACACTGATGTGCACAGGCAACTTGTGAGCTGACAAATATAGAATTCTGTCTACAAAATGTTCTAAACCTGAAAAATAAAGTCATGCCAAGCAAAGGTCATGTTCAGCAAATGTATGTAGTGGTTTGTTGTTTGTTTTCTTGTTGATATTTTTAAGGGATAAAAAAAGATATTGCTGAAAAAAAAGAAAAAAAGAAATGGGTGCATTTGTGGCTCTGCTCAGGATGGACCAGGCCAGTAAGTGTCATAAAGAGTTACTAAGAGAGGTGGATACGGACACAGTGGAGATATATCACAAAAGTGCAAGCTCAGTCAATACTGGCGAGAGTACATGTTGACATTATAGACATTTTCATGATATCACACCTCTTACTAACATCTAGAAAGTTGGAAGTAGCAAAACAGAAACCAAAATAGAAGCAATCCCCTTGCATGACATATTCCTGGAACCACTGAAAGCACCTGATGGGAATGACCACTGGAAAGGAAGAATATGTGAATTCCCAGTTAAAAAACAACACTGGTTTGGACTCATTTTCCTCATGGTCTCATGGTCTCATTTTCCTCCTTCTGTCATGTTGCACAGAAGCCCACCTGGGCCGAGATAGAGCGAACTGATGCCATAACACTTCAGAAGCTCAAATTGTTGAGAAAGCTGAGAGGAACAAATGGAAATCGGCAGAACGCATCACCAAAAGGACAAATAACAGATGGACAAACAGAATTCCAAAGCAAATGCCAAATACTGGAAGGAACAACAGAGTTGGGTAACATACTGGAAGAGAGGCAAAATAGTTAGATTCAGAGGACCAGCACAAATGCCAAAAGGCCTTCCAAAGAAGAGAGAAGGTGAAGATGATTAAGTAGAAGAGAAACTAGTTTTCAGTTAAAGAATACGTGTAACAGAAAATCTTTCTATTTACTATTTCTTTCTTATCTTAAATATTTCAGTTACATAGAGAGTTTTCACTGATTTAGAGCACAATACTCTGTACACTGGAGCCAAATGAGGACATTCTGACTGCAAAAAAAGATTTACTTGGGATGGCCAAAAGAATTGTAATCTCATAGCTCATCTAAAACATGATGACCACAGTAATGTGTTCACTGCATTGATAAATTGTAATCCAGCAGATATTATCTCAGGAGCAACCCACAGAGTAAACAGGTAGGTGGTAAAGCAAGCCAAGAGTCTGCCATGCTGGCAACCAAGTGCTGTTCATATACATTTTTTATAGTTGTTAACTGTAAGATGATCTCATGTAAAATATGCATTCAAGATCCTGATTAACTGTGCTTTGACTTACTCATACAGTCACATGTGTTCAGAGTTCTGGATCAGTTTAAGAAGTGGGCCAAGGTGAACCTAAAGAGGTTCAATAGGGCCAAGTGCAAAGGGTTGCACTCTTGTTGGCAGCCATGTGAAAGACTTGGGAGTTCTCGTGGCCCAGAAGACCAGCAGTATCCTGGGCTAAAACAAAAGATGGGTGACAGCAGAGCAAGAAAGGGGATAGTCCCCCTCTACTCTGCCATTGTGCGGCCTTCTCTGGAGTACTGTGTCCAGGGCTGGAACCTCTAGTACAGGAAGGGTGTGAAGTTGTTGGAGTGGGTCGAGAGGAGGGCCACAAAGATAATCACATGGCTGGAATACTGCAAAGAAAGGCTGAAGCAGCTGAGCTTGTTCAGACTGGAGAAGAGAATGCTCCAGAGAGACCTCATTGCATCCTTCTAGTATTTAAAAGGAGCTTATAATCAGAGGGGAGACTGACTTTTTACACAGTCTGAGAGTGATAGGACAAAGCAAGTGGGAATGATTTTAAACTAAAATAACACAGATTTAGGTTAGGGGCATTTTTCACTCAGGGGGTGGTGAGACACAGGAACAGGCTACCCAGAGAAGCTGTGGATGCCCCATCCCTGGAGGCACTCAAGGCCAGGTTAGATGAGGCCTGGGCAACCTAAATTAGTGTCTGATTTAGTGAGTGGCAACCCTGCCCACAGCAGGGGGGCTGGACTAAATGATTTAAGGTCTACTCTATGAAGATTCTATGAATTTTTAAGGTCCCTTCCAACCCAAGCCCTTCTGTGATTCTGTATGGTTCTACAATAAGAGTTAATCACAAGACCAGTGGTTAATCTTGTAATAAATTGTTGGTTTACCTTACTGCCACAAACAAAAGAGTTGGCTGTGCAGAAGCATAGTCATATATGCTGTAGTTTCATTGAAATGTTACTGACCAGGTAAGGGGAGCCATAGAGCTTGATCCTTTCTCTAACCACTGTTGCAGTCAATTCTATTTACTTAGACAACTGAAAGCACAACAAATACATATCATTATTGTTCTTTAACCAAAGGTTATGGTGCTAATTTTTTACTACAATTAGGTAGAGAGTTGTCAATCAAACAAACAAGAAATGAAATTTCCAAGATCTGTTTTTTCTCTTCTACCTGCCAATGGCATCTGAATGCCATTAAGCCAAAGAAGTGCATACATGGGCCAAGTAATGTATAATACCTTTAAGATTATTTTGTTTAAAAATGTGGTAGATTTCTTGTTGACCCTGTCAGCAACTACAAGTAGCTAATTTGCTACTGCAATGATTCATCATCAGTTCAGTTTACATGTAACTGACAAAAGTCAGCCATAAAAAATATTATTTGATTTTACTACCTAATTCAAAGAGGGGCAGCATCTCTCTGTTTTTTTTTTGACTGCTTAATGTAAATCCCTGTAATAGCAGTATCTGTCTGCTGAATAGTTCTTGTATCACTGGTACACTTTAAACTGGATTTGAGAATCACTAAGCTAGCTTCCTAAAAGGGTCTGACCCATCTTGGCTGTCCAAATACAACATTGGACAAGGGGTTCTGCAGCCACAGGTCATATGTTTCCATTGGGTTCTGCTGTTTGGGGTCAGAAGATGCTCTTTCTGACTAATTCAACACAGTTTCAGGCCTCAGCTGCTCTGCTGGAGGTCACTGTTCATGGTCAGGTTGCCTTGGGGAAGAGATAAGGGAGAAGTGGACTTCTGTGTTTCCTTCCGTTTCACTGCACAGCTTGCTGCTTAGCATGGGGCAGTCTGACAGGAAGTGGCTGTGAGGAAGCCCACACTTGTTCCAGCTCATCTATCACAATAAGAGTTATTCTGGAGTGAAAGAATACAACCTAAGGGATGCAGAAATTTCAAAAGATCAAAATCAGAGCATGTGCATACTGACAGAAGGAAGCTCCCATGTAAAGCATTGTAAAACTTGAGAGATGTGGCATTGGGTTGTTCAGTAATATTGTTCTGTTTTGTTTAGGATGTATTTTATTTTATTTTTTTGACGTTTCTTTCACTCCCTCCCCCCCCGCCCCCCCCCTCACCCCCCCGCCCCAGCATTTAGTATATCAGAGTTAAATGGTCACCATAGGAGCAGTTAGCATGCAAATGTCAGGAACAGCAAGGATAGTTTTGGTGCAGATGCCTCTCTGATTTCTGATTTGCCACTTGTGTAAAGCGTTACAGCTCAGGGAAAGAGTCAGAGCCCCCAGCCGGACCACGACACTGCTGTTCTGCTGATTCTGAAAGTAGTAAGCTCCGTGGAGAGTGCACATCCTCAAGAAAAAATCTGCATAAGTAAATACTGACATATTCTAATAGGAAAGAATCATTTCTGAATAAATAGGTCTATTGATGAACAAATAAAACCAGGTTCTCTGCAGGCACTGATGAGAACAAGTTCACCAGCTTGTGGAAGCTGGATCCTTAATTTGTCAGCAAGTTACACAAATTGTAGCCCCACAGTTAGCTTCTGATCTACCAGTCCAGAAGCGCATGTTCTTCACCGACTCCCACTCCCTTGGCATCATACTCTGCACTTTGAGAGGTGAAGACTGAAAACAGGGAATGGCATGATGTTTTATTTCTAAAGGAGGAACTGCACTGAATTGTGCCATACATAGGGTGAGCAGGAAATTTTTCCAATGATGGGATAGTATTAGACATCAGTAATTACTACATAAACCAGATTCTGCAGTACTTCTATTCTTTCATGGGAGTATTCAGCTGAAAAAAATTTACCTGTTTGGCAGTAAGTTGTGTTTGCTAACAAAGTACTGAAAAAATAGATTATTTTGATTTTAGGATCCTTCTTGTTGTTTTCTTATCTCATATGAATATATTATTTTGGTGTATTTTAGATGAATCTGGAAATCACGTCTTAGACAAGTGCAGGATCTAGTTCTCCCTCTTGGAAAGTTTTAAATGGGAGCTTCTCAGCCAGCTGAAAGGCAAAAATATATCCTATATTTCTCCAGCATTATTGTTGGTGTCAGAATATTAGTTACTGTATTTTTTGCTACAAATGCATCACACTCAATTTCACACACAACTGTATTTCTTTATTCTCAAAATAAAAAATAAATACAATCAGTTAGACATTTGAATCGGGAAGTGAACAAACTGCATTCGTTCCTATTCCCATGGGACATGGGGCCTGCAGCCCCCTGAGCACACGCCCACCCACCAACAAATCCAGCACTGAGGAGCTAAGTGCACCCCTTGTTCATGTTGCAGTTCCTAAGCCAAACTACCCTGAACTCAGCACTGAGGAAATCAGGGTGACGATACTCCATCTTTGGTGAAATTATGAGTCCCATTTTTAGGTTTAGAAAGCCACACATAAAACTTGGCATCCATTTGTGGTACACTGAGTGCCCACATTTGAAGAGGAGATCCCAGCCCACATAGCAGACTTCACAATTCAACTTTCTTTTTCTAATCTATACACAGTTTTGGCACTGTTGGAAGATAGAGGAGACTTCGGATTTTTTAGAGATTTTCCAGGACATACTATTTGTAGAATTATGTAAATTTGTTTTGATATTGTTTTACTGACTTTAACTTGGGGGAACAAAATTTCTGCACAAGGTTTCTCAAATGATCTTTGTTTCATTTCTGTGAGATCAGAGTCACTGACCCAGCTGAACATGTCTGGGAAGTCTCCTTCCTGATGGAGGACAGTGTCAGCTGGTGATCTCTAAAAGGTTAGAAGACCACTGAAGTATTTTAGCTTGTTTTCTTGTGTCTTAGGAAGCCTAAGGAATCATGCTATTTGTGTCTCTTGTTCTCCCTATAAGCAGTATTTCAACTTATTTTCTATAAAGTAAATTAAGCTGCTGAAGTTTTCAGATATGAGTGTTTCAGTTGAAGTAAAGGATGTTCTACGAACTCAGCTGTGCTGTTCTGCTGCTGGCTGGTGAGCTCACACTTACTGGCTGGCCAGAATGCATGTCCGTAGTTCATGACCAGTCAGGCATGTGTTTGTCAGGTAATGACAGAATCTCGGAAGGCCACAGTGATAATGTGTTTAGGAGAAAAGATCAGAGCATGAGATGAAAAACTGGAAATATACTAGGGCTGCTCCAAAAGGGCTGCTCCTCCTATTTTATTATGTTGGCCCACAGCATCAGCAGTGGATGTTGGTAGTATGGCAGTAGAGGCCAAACCTTCCCACCAATATCCCATTCCGTTCTCGCCCTGCAACAGATGTCAGCAAAAGGACAGTCTGACAGAATGGCATCTGACATGGAAGTGCATATGAAGAAAAGTTTTGTCACTAAACTTCTCCGTGTGAAAAAAATGACGCCCACTGTTATTCAACTCTTGCTAAACATTTATGGAAACAAAACAGTGGATGTGAGCACAGTGAGGAGGTGGGTGGTGCATTTTCAGAGGTGGCAACAGTGACAGAGGGTTGCAGATTATTGTGAGCATGGCATGTAGGCTCATGTTCATTGCTGGTGAAAATGCATAGCTAATGGTGATGACTACACTGAAAAAATAGTGTTTTGTAGCTGAGAGTATCCTCTATCAAATAGTGCTCTTGTGCTCTTTGTATCTATTGTAGTTTCCATGGAAATAAATAGGAGGCACTACTTTTGGAGTGACCATTAACATAATAGAGGCACCAGAAGGAAAAGGGAGAGAATGGTCATTGCAGTAAGACGATAGAAATATAAAGGATATTTTTGTAGAAAATCAGACTCTGGAAGTCCGTCACTCATGAAAAAACTTATTTCATATTGGCAGGTAGTGCTTGAATCTACTGACTATCTCACTGGAAACCTACTGTTTTTCTGCTGGCACCCTTATGCTTTGTAATTCTAACACAGGAGTGAAGTGTTGACTTCAAATCCTGCACAGATCCTCTGACGTCTTTTTCCTTTACAGAACCTGCAGTCAGAGAAAAGAGCCCTACTGCACAGACGATTTGAATAGATGGATAAGTACCAGTGAAAGTATTTGCATAAGGAAAAGAATTATATTTTATAACTCAACATGAGAAGCATAGATTACTTTGCACATACTTATTAAGATTAGTCCATAAGAATTCATTACTGGCATCATACTGGAGAAATTAGTTATTTCTTTCTCAGTCAAAGATAACATGTAAAACTTTGTTTGTACAGCAGACAATTAAGATGGAGGTTATTTCCTAACACTAATGAAAGTTCTCCCTTAGAACCATTGCAAATTTCTATGGACCTCTAACCTGTCATTTTCTTCTGTTTGGTTCATTGTATTTTGTAACAAAGAAAACTGTACCCGGCTGTGAATAGAAACAGAAAAACCCTTTTTCAGACAAAAGAAGCAAAAGATCTTTTGTTACAAAAAGTAGCACAACTTCAGAAAAGATATTTCCTAATAGAGATCACTAGGCTATTTGATTGTTTTCAGCATGCAGAGGGTTAAGCCCAGCTGAGAATGCCAGACATACCTGTATTCATTCCATTTTGAATAAAGTGACAAATTCCTATTCTTGGTCACTGGAGCACAAAATTAGCCCTGTGCTTCAGTGAAAGGTCAACGTGGGAAGAAATAAACAGGAGGTGAGAGGTCATGACCTGTATACAGAACCGCAAAAATGGCTGAATTAAAAAAAAAGTTAATTCTACTGTATGTTGTACTTTCCATATAGTCAGGTCCTGTTGGAAATGTAAAGCAGTCCTAGAATGTTGTTCTGGAAAACAGAAAAATGAAATGGGCTTATTTTTATTTATACTGCTGCTCTTGTACAGGCCCCATTGCTTTTGCCTATTTTAAACAACTCCTATATGTTAATATTTATTCATGTGATCCAGATCCAGGATCTAGGAGGGGTTTAATTGATGAATCCCAGAGGACTCTTTCTCTGTCCATATCTTTCAGCAGGATATTCAGTGCTAAATAAAGACCTGGTGACCTCTGAAAACTGCTAAGGAGCAGAACCAGTTGCTGATGGGAACAAGAGTCAGAGTCAGATGAAAGGCACTGAAATTAGGCAGCAAATATAGTGTTTAGCTCTACTACGTCTCTGGCCCTAGTGGGCTGAAACACTATCTTGTCTGATGTTGGATATTGAGACCTTCTAGTCCTAGTGTAGGAAAGAAATAGTCATCTTATTATATAGATGCTCTATAGAGCATCTGTAGTGCTCTATATAGATGTAGTGGACATGTGAGCAGCAGTGGCAAACAGCAGAACACAGGCAATAAACAGTATTTTATTCAGCCAAAACTGTGTTCAGTGAAACACATCATGTGCTGTGAGCAGTGGATGTGGAGAAGAGAATGCAGCATTCTCAGAGTCTGGCTCATACAGAGAAGAGTACTGATACCGCTATCCTATGGATGTCACTCAAACCCTTTCTGGAGTATGCTGCACACATTGGTCTGAGGAGGATATCAATGTTCTCTTGATTTGGAATTTTAATGAAGAATTGTTCTTTGTGTCAATATTACAAGAGCCTTGACTCTGGTGCTGGGTCTTGTGAAAATGTTTGCTAGGTGAACAGTAACTCAACCAGGTCACATGAAGTGAGTCTGTTTTAGACTACATTCACACACAGGTGTTGTTACCATCATATCCTAGCATGGTAGCTCAAGCTGATTAAAAATATAGCGTTACAGAAAAAAAAGCCTACTCTGTATGTGCATATGGTTGACAGAAGGCCCAGCAAGGAAAGAACAGCTCAGCCAGAAATAGTTGTCTCTTTAAAAACCAGTACAAAATCAAGGTGTTGAACCAAAGAACATCTCCCTGGACAACATGATATTGTTTTGTAGAATATTTTGCTTTGTAAAACAAAAGCATTCAAGGAGGTAAGAGAGTCATTGTTCAGACTGTAATGCTGGGCAAAAGCATTTCTTTTTAATTTCTTCTGTTCTTGGAACTTGTCAGGGAACGCTTGTATAAAATATATCTTCATCATAAAATGATAATTCATTATAACCAAAAATCTAAGCAGTAAAGATTACTTTTGACTAATTTCCTGTTTCTCCTGAAATTAAGAGTAAATAGAAAGAAAATGATTGAGAAAACCTGATGGAACATTTTGAAATTCAAAATTCTTTTTCACATGAAGTTTCTTTTCATTTTACAAAAGCTAAGTATGCTTATATGAAAGGAAAATGATGAGCACGAAGAAAAAGATACTGAAATGCATATTGACTTACTCAGTTCCCTTCCAAAAGTTTGGATTTTAATTTACAAAAAAAGAAAAAAGAAAGAAAGAAAGAAAATTAATCATTATCTCAGAAAGTTTCTCCAGAAGGAGAAATTGCATTCTGCCAAGTTCTAGATGTTAAATGTTCTAAGTGCACCTGAATATGATGTCACAAAACATGAGATGCAGAGAATATCTCAAGAAAACAGTGTGTCTTCGTAAGGTACTGTATAGGCTTAACCAAGTAGGTTACAAGTAAACTATCAAAAACACGTAAGCAGGAAATCTTTCCTATTTCTCCGTTGCTTTAGATCCATTATTATCACTTTTTCTGTGATTATTATACTTATCAGTGCTTTTCAAATTTGATGGTTATATTTCTTTTTTTTCTTGTTATTATTTTGAAATGGATGTTTGCATTGTTTGCTTCATATTCCTTTCTAATGCTTATATTTTTGGCTTAATATATCTCATATTAGCAACAGAGTTTTACTGTGCTATGCCAGTTGGCACTCTGTATTTCAGCAGGTTGAAGAGCAGTATGAGGTCTTGTGAGAAAAATACTCACCCAAATTGACTAGTTACAGTCCTTTAGCAACTGTTTGTACCTATTAGCTTCTATATATCAGAAAACAGAACAGTCCTGATAAATCACTGATGATTATCCAGTGGTTTCCAAACAATATGAGCCAAAATAATTTATGTTGCTGCTCAGGGAAGACAGTAGATATTGTGTTCAGGCATATGCTAAAATCTAGAAAAAATAGATGGTTGAATTTTGTACTACTATTACTACTTAATATTAATTCTGTTTGCATGCTATGGTAAGGCATATTCTTCTTTTGAAATAGAACTATAACATTTATTTTGAAGTTACTAGAAGTAAAACCAATAATTATATTTCTTCCCATTTCTGCGTGGTAAGTATTGATGAATGAAGATAGCGTGTGGATCATTTTATATGATAAGAAGTCCATATGCTCCAATAAAATTCTTCAGTGAGATTTAGATGCATTAGTTTATTTTGGGGAGTATGAAGACACAGGCTTGCATATATTCTATGTATTGATGTTGTCTGACTTTCTATGCAGTCTGTTTTGGTATGGCTGCAGAATGGATTGCTTCACGTCTATGTGACTGTGACTCTCAAAGGACAGTGAATAGAGTAATATTCATTTTATACAAGGCTGAGATAATGAAAACAGAGTAGAGATGAGCTACCAGAATAATTGCTGAAGTTTAGACTGGCATGTCTTGTTCAGATATCCTGGTGTCCATTTATGCATGCTACTGGAAAGTGATTTCAGTTTTATAACTCTCCAGCATGCTAAGACTGTGGCTTAGATAAGCAATGTTTTTCTCTTTTACTGTCATCAATTGAGCAATCCCTCTCCAAAGCAAACCTCACTATGGTTGCCTATGATTTGACTCTTGGCAACTGCAGTGTTGTCTCTATTGCTGCAGCTTCAGATTATATGGAATTATATGGAAACGGAAAATATTGGTAGCAGCTGATTGTTCAAATGAGGTATTAAGTCCAGAGCTCATAACGTTTCTTGAGACCTTTTGTGATATTACAGATTCACTAATCCCCATGTCAGTGAGATACCTATTGTATGGACTTACTTACTTAGAATGTGGTTAATATCTAAAGGGCAGGAAAGAAAGGGACAGACTCTTTAGCAGGGCCTGTAGTGATAGAACAAGGAGAAATGGCTTCAAGCTCAAAGAGGGTAGATTTACATTGGATATAAGGAAAAAGTCTTTTACAGTGAGAGTAGTGAGGCAGTGGAAAAGGTTGTCCAGAGGTGTGGTTGATGTACTGTCCCTGGAGATTATCAAGGTGAGGCTGGATCAAGCCCTGGGCAGCTTAATTTAGCTGTGGATGTCCTTGTTCATTTCAGGCGAGTTGGACTAGATTACCTTTAAAGATCCCTTCCAGCTCTAAGGATTCTATGATTCCATGATTAACAGTCTTAACATACCAAGGACAGAGGTGCTTTTGTCACATGCCAAACTGTGGTAGCATATTGGCTCTATGATAGGAGTGCATCTGCAGTGCTTGAGTTTCAGCTACTCCTCAGTCCCACAAGACAGGAAAGGCTTCACCTGGTAGTACCAGTGGTACTGCAGTTCATTCAGCACATTCCTTCCTTTCTAAATAAATCTCCCTGCTTCTTCCCTTTCTTCCTCAGTTATGAAAGACCTGAAGCATACTCCAGTGATCAGTTAGTGGAGAATTAACTTCTGGAACAGTCTCAAAGATTTTTCTTGGTAAGTATTCTCTCTAGTTTCATCAGTACCTTATTTTTGTTGTTCTTATTGTTGTTGTTTAAAGGAAAAGAAGGAGGAGGAGATGAGTATTTGACCTATTGTTTTTTATATGGTAGAATTTAAGGGGGCTCTGTTTTAATGATGCTGCTTAACTTGACCTGGGAGCTGCAAGCATCTGATCTGCAAACTTTCATTAGAAGTGAATGCTTGTGATTTCATCATTAAGATACCTAACCAGCGAGTTACCTCTGTTTAACTCAAAGCCCCTCTGATATATTACAGCAAGATAACAGTCCTCCTCAAACCTAGCCCTACATGAAGAGTTTCTCTTTGTCAAGAGTATCAAAAGAAGCTATTAAATAAGGGCAAATCGTGAAAACATGAGTCAGTTGTTCTGACTGTATTCAAGAGTCTGACAGTTGTTCGTCACTGAAATCTGGGAATCAGGTCATGTTATGTAAATAAAATGTTATTGTTTTCTTCAGCCATATTAATGTATTACTTATTTAATTGAACATTGAAAGGAGATAGTATAAGAAAAAGAATAAGGTTGTAGGGAAACTCTGAGGTAATTTGTCAGTGTTTTCTGTTAGATAGTGACATTCAAATAACAATGATTTTTCCAAGTGCTCACATGTCCAAAGGTCTGTTCATTACATTGAAGCCATCATCGATGTCTTTGGAATTAACATACAGATGAATATTATTCTCTTCTTTTTAATAGTTATTTTGCTATAACAAAAAATTGTTTCAATTACAGATTTAAGTTTTACTGAAGTTTCTAGATAAAAGGAAGAAACTTTCACTATATTGTTTGAATTCGTGTTTTTATGTTATCCTTATATACTTGTGGCTAATAATGATGTTTAAATGTTGATAGCTTTATTATATTGATTTAACAGTTATTTATTACTTATCTTTCTAGGTTTAGAGGGAGGGAAAGCTACAGAGTACTGTAAAGTAGAGACAATAATAAATGAAAAGTGAAATTTATCTTTCAAATATATGTTTACTAGTACGTTTATCCATTATTTACACTAATCATAAAGTATACAGTATCAAACCGGAAGTCTTGATGCACAAGTAGTTGCTTTTAACAAAGGTAAAGGTATTAATTATCAATTAGCAAAAATTGCTACTAATAAGACTGGGGGAGGGGCAGAGAAAAAATTGATCAGGAAAAGCTGACACTTAAAATGTTCTGCAAATTACCAGTATTTTTTTTCTTACATCTGCCTTAGATGATATGAAAAAAGGTGTCAGGAACATAATTACTAAATACATCTAAGATACAAACCTTTTTGTTGTTCTTTTAATCATTTGAGGGAAGAATATTAATTTCTTGGAAGATTTTTGCCCTTTTCTACAGATAACAAGTAAAATTAACTAACAGCTCAATTATTTCCTTAATGAGGAAGCTCCCCTCCCCATTGGCATGAATTCAGTTTAATTTTTTTCTTCAAATGTCTTCTATTCTAATATCAATCAAATATATTTTCAGTGCATAATCAGGAAATCCTAATAGAAGGAAAAACAAGTTAGAACTGATGTCAGCTACAGTGGCTTACTTATAACCACTGCCTGTCATGCATGCAGCCATATTAGTGATTACAGGTTGACTAAGAAAATGGAAAAGTAAGTAGTTTCAAACCAAGGTAGCAATAGAGGAAATAAAATTGAGGAAATTATGAATATTTAATCACTTATTCTATATATAAAAATTATACTAATTACACTAAATTGGAAGGCATTGAGTTGTATTGCTGTGTGTGTCCTTTCCCAGATGTGATTCTTTAATGAACTCTGCTTCATAGTTTTTAAGAAAACATACATGTTAAATTTTCCAAAATAATGCCTTAAGTTATATTCTTCATTCAAATTAAGCACTTTAATGAGCGCCTGCTTTTTCAGAAGTGTTCTTTCCACTGACTTGGAGGGGAAAGCACCATGTTATATGATTTAAGTGGAAACCAGACACTTGTAGCAATAATTAGCCAATAGTTATTGTTAACTTATGTTAACAGTCACATTAATTTTTTATCCATGGCTAAATAAATAAATAAATAAACAAAGGCAGGAAATTGCCCATTATGGAGGTAGGAAAGAAATATAAGAAAGCAAACAAGCAAATGACACTTCCTTGTTCACATCCAATATTTCTTCAAGTCCATTTATCCAAGAACAGTACTAATTCTTGTTAGACATTTTGGCCTGAAACTGTCTAAATATATTCTGTATCTAAGAAGTAGATACTGTGCTTGTCTCTGTTTAAAAAGATCTTTCTGTTTTTGTTTTTTTTTGTTGTTGTTGTTTTTTGTTTTGTTTTGGTTTTTTTTCCAAATAAATACTCTTTGTCATCACTCTCTCTTGGAAGAAAAAGTTTGACAAAATATTTTCCTTCTCATGATTTTGTCATAATTTGTTCATCGGATGAGAATGGCAAGAAAGGGAAGTGAGATGGGTATTTCAGCTATCTTCTGGAGATCATCAAGCACATGCCTTGTAAAAGAAGTCTTTTCATTATGTCAGCAAAGAAATCTGCAAGAAAGAAAGTTACCTTTGACAGAGATTTTATGGTAGGTAAAATTAAAGAAAATGATCTCTCTTATTTATTTATTCTTTCCAAATTAGTCTGTGCACATACAAAGATGTCCTAATGCAATGTAAATAACATCATGGATTATTTATGGAATACACACCGACCCAGTAATCTTTGGTAGAGCCCTCAAACAAGTAAAACCCCAGTTATAGTATAATAATGTCCTATTTTATAGCTGAAACAAGACAGGATTCTTGTGTATGTACATACAGTGGCACAGCTTAGGCAATTCAGTTTTAATACCATGCATGCAAGACAATATGGTAAAAATAGAAATACCTTATTATTATTATTATTATTATTTTCTTTTTTTTTATTTTCTTTTTTTTTTTTTCTTTTTTGTATGACTCAGTAACCACAAATAAGTCATTATTACTAGAAAAATGAATCAACTACCCTCTGGCCACAGACTTCGAGGGATGTATCAGTAGGTAAAATCCACTCTACCTAATGTAAAGGCAATTATCTATCACCCGTAATGAAAACACACACAATGTGTAAAAGTGTTCTGTTGGGGGACCTGTCTTCTGATGATATGATAGCCTAAACTTTACTACCTCTCCAAAGAAAACGTTAAGCCGACAGCATAGTCCTTTACATTGCTTCTTTGAGTATGTGCAATGTTACTGAAAACATACACACAATTTTTTTATATATTCATTGCAGGGAAAATAATATCTGGAAAAAACTTCCAGCTCAACTCCACCATGTATTTTAATAGGATTTAGTATTACGAATTTTAAAATAAAGAAAGTTTGTGGAGGCTCATGACCATTAGGCATGATGGCAGAGTATCTGGGGAAAAAAAAATAAAAATAAATTAAGTCTGATATGCACACTTTCATCAACAGGACATCTGGAAACTCCTTTATTTTCAGCATAGCTTTCATAGGTCTCTAGCTTAATACACTAAGGACAAGGATGTATTGAAGATGTGCGAATTCTTTAATAAATATGACATAGTTTTGTATCTATTTGTTGTCTTTAAAATTTGGGGGGGCAGGGGGGGTGGGACTATTCCTGCATTTTCATGTTGAATTTTCAGTTTATTAGTGACTTGTGGTTAATGCTTTGATTAAAGTGTAACTACTTTTTAGGAAGAAGTTAGTTCTTTTTCTTTCACTCTTGCGGGATCTGTGGATCAATGTAAAAAAATAGTGCTGATAGTAATAAATAACAGTAATTGATCATGGTCATTATTCATTGTTCTTCACAGTCAGAACTTTGTATTAACATATTGAAGCATGGATTCAGAAAAAAAAGAAAAGAAAAATCAGGTAAACAACATACAAATTGAACACAGGTTCATGAACTTTCTATCTGAAATGCCATGCAGCTCTGCTGATCTTTGATAGTTTACTCCAGAACATAGTTTGGTCCAATCCACACAGAATATTTTTATAGCTTTAAAAGTGGCCTCTAAAAGAGGGTGAAAAAACACAGTTGCTCTTTCTACCTCTGATGGAAAAATTAGGAATTCAGTTTTAGATTTTTTTTATTTTCTTATTTTTATTTCCATTAAAAGAAAATACAAAAGGAGGAAAGACTTCTTCATACAAACAAAAAATAAGGTAAGGTGAGGTGAAGATAGGCAGGGACAGAATGTTAACAATGTGGAGCTGGGTACTCTGGAGAATAGTCATTCCTCTTTTGATTGAAGATGAGGTGCCAGAGGTGGTTTGTTATGGTGCCTTCTAATAGCTGTAGTGAAAGACAGATAAAAATATATACACATTAGTGGGAGCAACAACCAGAACACATTAATGAAGTAGAGGTGATTGACCTAAGAGGTGTAATAGGTAGTCTTTTTTTTTTCCCTAAAAGAGTCTAGCTTTTGATAACTTAGTAAGATGTTGTCTAGGTAAAATTATATGCGAAACCTGTGTACCCTCAAGTGCTTGATTAATATATTCATAGGGTCTGAAAAAACACATAGGGCTAGAAGGTGGACAACAATTAGGCATCTATGACCCTTTGGCGTATCTCTATACCAGAATGGTATCAAAACTATGAGATCATATGAATACGTCATGTAAAGACAGTTTGTGTTGTTCTGAAAACAGCCTTGGGGTTTTTTCGACAGTAGTAGAAATACACAGTTATAATAAGCAATATCAAACATCTGTGATGGGAAACAAACTGAAGGCATCAGATCCAGAAGCATCTAAGCTGGATGACAGCCAAGTGAATTGGGTTTCCTTCCCCTTCCTCCTCCCAGCCTTCCTTTCCCCTTCCCATGCAAAATTAATCAAGGCATTATTTGTTGAGATTTTCTTAATGTATATGCTTTCTCAGTTAATCAAGGCATCAGTGGCTAAGGAATCAAAGCAAATTCAGACTAAAATAGATAAGATTCTGAATTAATCAGATTTATCAACTTATTAGGAGCAAATAAGAGAAAAAAACTGGTCCATAAAACATCACTACTGGGGCATACTATGCCAGGGTTCTGGTGTTTGTTTCTGTTGCTTCAGTATACTGCATATGAGTTAAGTTGGAGATGGCATGGATTGCTTGCTTGTATCCGTTTCTGGAACCATCAATGTATATGTTACCTTTGTAGTATGAGTGATATCATGTTGCATCGCTATTCAATATTGACAGACACTCTTGGGTACCAAAATATTTTTGCTAATGTTTCTACTGCCATTGAAAGGAGTTTCAATAATAAGTGTTTAAAGCAGAGCAGTAATGCTAGACTGTGCTATAAAAGTTCATGTCCAGTAAATCAACAGAGATACTCCAAGGAATGATTAAATAATCTAGTGGAATTTGCAGACTGTTTTCCCTGGGAATGTCCTCAGTTTATTACACATAGTTGTTGATACAGGAAGAACTCTTCCAAAGGTGGGTGCTTTCTATGAGTCTCTAGGAAAAAAAAAAAAAAAAAAAAAACACCAGAATTTAATAGTTCACATCATAGGTAAGCCATTTCTGAGTGTCATAGAAAAAATAGTGATAAAAATTCCAAAGGAACTCAGCTGAATGTCAGACTCAGCATGTAGTCGATAAGGCTCGGTTATTCAGTACTGACACAGCATGGCAAAGCTAGGAAGACATTGCTCATTTCAACTTCTATCGCCACGGTTGGGTACTTGACAACTCAATCAACAAAGGATGAAAATGGAAGAAGAAATCTCAATCACTATCTTCTGATGAGAAAGATATTCAGAATTATACCTTTGTTCCGTCCTTAAAATAGAAGGCTGTAGGATAAGGATTAAAGAAATCTTGAAACCGCAGTGTGGTGCTCTATTAAGACACAGGTCATTATACAGTGGTGTCAGCAACAGCAATGAGCATGCCCTCTTCCTTGGAGGAATTTTGTCACTTCTGACACCTCTCTTTCCTGTCTTCTTCATAATCTTTCTATGATTATTCTCCTCCTGCATATTTCTCAGCCTACCTTAGACTACCAAAAACCTACCTAGAGAGCATGTTTTCCACGTGGTAAGCAACCCTTCTCTTCAGCAGTGATTTTCTCATTCAGCACTTCCTCCATGAATTTTTTCAGTATCAGGTTCCCACCCACCTCTATGACTGAAGATAACTATCATCCTGCTATTCAAATCAGTCCAAGTAGTTGCATACCCTTTTTGCTCCATTTTCTCAAACTTTAGCTTTAGTTGGTTAGGGCAGGGAAATAAAAACATGCAAGTACCAGTGTGCCCTTTCCCCTTCCAAGCTAGTTGAGATACTGCAGTAGCAAACTTATGTGCACAACTTCTCCTCATTGAAATATCCTTCTGGAAGCAAATTGTACCCACGTACATTGAATTATTTTTATTTCTGCTTAAATAAGTAGGACCCATTACCGGGTCCTTGCTCAGTTTCTTAGATGGTGCAGACCATCATCCAATCAAAACCTATTAGAGTGCAAAGAAGGCTGGGGTCCTCCAGACTGACAGCTTTCAGTACAGAAACAGCGAGACTTATTGCCAGAGGAGGAAAATTGGTAGGCTAGCATGGAGGAGATGTTTTAAAAGACCTGCTATTTTAGATAGCTTGGCCCATTCTAGTTTGAAGTTGCTAGTTCATAGTGAGAGAGCCACATAGGACTCCAACATACAATCTTCCTATAATTCGTTCTAGGCTGCCTAACAGCACAATATACGCTCACCATATTTATACACCCAGACTTAAAATTCTCACTAGCTATCAACTGACAACTGTCCCCAAACCCCTCTTATCTATGCTTAGCCACAGTCTGATGCCTGAAAGAGGCTTCAGGCTGTCCTATGTGATAAATCATTGCTGGGTATGAATTTGATTTTGTTTTTCCATTATACACCATACTGTCTTCTTGTTCCTACTTATTTTAAATTCTATGTGCACCACTTACTTAAACAGAGATGCTTGAAATTTATACTTATATATATATAATCCAAGCTGCTAATTTTTGTGCTTCTTTTTATCTCAGGACCATAGTCTAGCCAATCCTAATGCACCGATGATCATATTGGAAAGCTATCAATTCTGCCACTCCAGGTTTTCTGTGGGAAGAAGTTCAACTAACAGAGGTGTTATTAATCACATATTGTTATTTTTATTTGTACCATTATGCAGCAGTTACTACTCCTTTGGACTCATATAAGAAAAGGCCACACATTTCATATGATAACTGCAATGCCCAAGGGAAAAAAAAATAGCAGAGTTAAGGGTGCTTTAATGTTTTCTTGACATTCTTTTAGCATATTCAGACCCCAATCATTATTTTCTAATCAAATGTAACACTGCAGAACATGAGAGTGTTTGTGCTTTCCTTCTATCAATTAATGCACAAACTGAGAACATTCAAGTCCTGTTTTCAAACAGGTATGCATTAGTGTGAAATAAGAGCTGATCACCCTGCTGTACTGTGAAGCTATCGAAAGCTGATGAAGTATTTTTTGGTCATCCACAAAGATGACATGCTCTGGAACCATGTGCATTAAATAAATCTAATCATGACACTTTAATAAAATATGTTAAAGGAATATATTTAAGGCCAAAGTCTGGAAGCAACACAGAACATGTTCCAACAATAAAGCTCCAACACCTGGATGTTAACCTCTTCAATGCCCTATGGATATATGGCTTCAGTTCAGAAAAGGCACCTGTAGTTCTCTGTGAATGTCTGCCATGCATCCTCATACTGCAGAGAAGTTAAATATGACACATTTAGCAAGTAGAGAAGCACAGTAACTCCAAATGTGCAGAGTTTACTAGTGCTACAAGTTCAGCGAGCCAGTAGAGAGTAAAAAAAAAATTGTTCATTCGCAGCTTGCTTGATTAGAGAACTGGGGTTGGATTCAGCTTGCTCATGTCCTTTGTTATTCACTGTTCTCAAATACTCATGTGAGCAAGCTATGTTCCTACAAACATCCACAAACAGCAGATTTGGGTGCTTGCCATATGAATATATTCAGAAAACAAAGCCTGTTTTCTGATAAAATGACATTCATTTTGGAAGAAAGCAATAGCTTGCGAAGAACAGACCATCAATATGGAAACAGATATAATACCACATGACTGGTCACAGCACTCAGCTAGCAAATCCTAACTACTGAATGATCAACTAAATGCTTCTGCTTTAGATTTTCCAAGACTTAATTGAGCTGTCTGCAGATGAGGAGCATGCAGAAACCTATGTTCTTTCCTGTGCTGATCTCAAGGAAGGGAATTCTGCAAAATGCTCTTGAACCAGACAGGGGTTCAGCCAGTGGAATACTGGATTGCTCTACAGAAAAATAAAATAGTCCCCATGACTCTAAATTACTTTGACAGAACTTATTTTAATTGTATGGATGCCATGCCACAAACACATACAAATTCTGGGGTTTAAAAATATGGGGGTACAGGATTGAGTGTTTATATAGCTACAGATTTTTTCCTATCTTACTCAGTGCTGGAGAGAACTGAAATTTAGTAAGTGAATATGCATTTAAAAATCCCACACAAAATGTTAAGAAATATTTTATTGTGCTTTTTCTCTGCCAATATCACAAAGTAATTACACAAATGCTTAGTGAATTTCTCTGCCCTGCTGCTTTTCAGAAAGCAGTGTTACAATTTACCAACAACAATTAACATCCTTAAATTTGTTTAATTCTGTTTGTGAGTAAAAGATGACAAGAGGCTATTTTTTTTTCAGTCTTTTATAGACCAATGTGTTCTTCTCTGCTTCAGACAGACATTGCTGCAGCTTTAAGTACAATATAGATATTAATATTCTAAAAAAAAATGCAATGCCTTGTTTGCAATCAATGCATATTCCCCTTTTGTGTAAGAATAACAGATGTTGATAGAAATAGCCATTGGGTTTGCAAAGAACCCATTTCATGTGTCAGAATAGTTGTGCCTCTTCTAGATGAAATGTCAAAAGCAGGCAGATATCTCAGTGTGAAATGACCTTAAGAAAAACCCGACCTCGCCAAAGATGACCTTTTTCCAGCAAGAAACATTAAAATTACAACCATATTGATGCTTCAGCTTCAAAAACAATATGTATTTCTTTTTTTTTTTCTTTTTTTTTTCTTTTTTCTATTTTTCTGTCTCGGCATTCTACGTATTTTAAATAAAGATATACAGTTGTCCACTTTTTGCTATTTCTGTTGAGACGATTTATGGTCATGGATTTGTTTTTGAAGTGTATATATACACACAAGGGCATAAATAGCAATATTTTTATAAATACAGATATAGATACGGACACATACATAAATAGAACTATATACATTCACAGAAGATCAAACAAAACCATCCTGATTTCTAAAGGGGCCTAACATTTTTTGTGTTCGTATTACATTAGTAGAATGTATTACTTCCTGTAATTGAACTTAATCTTTTCACAGTTTTTTTTTTTTTTTTTAATTTTTTAAAAAAATCTCCATGGCTTTTCTTTCTTCAAGGAAAACGCTTGTCTCATCAACGTGCTATTCAAACTGAAGTGTTCGAGGTTCTTTAAAAGAAACACTGGAGAGGTATTCACATATAATAGTGTATGTACGTGTATGTGCAGTGGCTGACTGGTGGCATATAGTTTCTTCTTTAAACTATGAAAACAAAATGCAAAACCCCAAAAGATGCTTTGTTAAGGACAGAAGATGTACCATTCCTGTTTTTGTGAGTGATGTTGAATCTCAGTCTCAGCTTCTGTTCTAAAGTTCACAGTGATTTGAAATTAAACGCAAAAGTTCCTATACACTCGAGATCTTCCAAAAGACGCCAGATGTTCTGAAAGTTTTCAACTGTGTACAGGATGATTAATGAAGTACACAGGGGTTTTGGAGGTCAACAGTGTTGAAAGTTTATCCTGTCTGCCCACATAAACCAAACGTTTTCAGAGCCAATTCTTTGCTGATCTGTACCTATGACTCACTCATTCCCTATACCCAAACTAAGCTCTGTCCCTCCAGATGCTGTTCCCACCTCACTGGAAGATGCTTAATTAGCTGACTGAAGTAGTGCAGGGCACCCAACTTATTCTCTCAAAAGCTCTATTGGGAAAGGACAAACAGATATTCTGAGAGACGATCATAGAAAGATCTTCCTCCATTTCCTATCATCTCTTGACAGAGATGTGGAAGAATTGAAATTGTTTCAACATCTCTCTAGTTAGGTAGTGTTTCTTGCATTTATTTCTCTTTTTTTTTCTGCCATCTCCAGCCCATTTCAAACAAATACCTAACACCTTGAAACAACAGAATAGATCTCTTTTGAAATAATTAAACCAAATAGTTTGCACATCTTCAAATTAAGCTTATTTTTCTCAAATTAACTTCTGAGCAGGCACAGCAACCCACAGATATTCTTTTGCTGGGTTTACCTTGGGGTCTCATCATATCCCACGTTAGCTATTGAGAAACCACCAGTAACATCTAAGCTTGAATTTCTCAATTTAATCCATGTCAATTTTGGTTGCTTTCATTCCTCTTAGTCCTTTAACCTGCTACAGTATCATTTCTTGTCTTGTATGGGACAAAAAAATCTCAGAAAATGTGTACTTGAAGACTGTTCCTCTTCATCCTTGAAGGTCTTCATGGTACTCATCTATTTGATTCTTGCAGACACACTCAGCATACTGTTTTAGATTGGAACTGCTTTTAATAAATAATCTAATCAGCACATCAGAGTACTTTGTTGCAAAATGTTTGTTACTAGGGGAATTTGGGCCTTTTGGTGAATAATCCAACCCAGATTATTTCAAAGCAGAAGGTTCTATCTTTTGGACAGGACAGAACAGGTGAGACCTAAGTAGCCAGGGGCAACTGGCTTGGAGAGAAAGAAGATAGGAGACAGCTATGGCAAGAAGCCTGTGGCTACAGTAACATCAGAATCTTTTTTTTTTTCTTTTTCTTTTTTTCTTTTTGGCCTAGTATTATCTCCCTTATTGGTTTTGTTTGTTTGAATAAAAAGAGTGAGAATTCAAAGGAATGTCAAGAAGACAATGAGACATTTCTGTTGCAAACTTAGTGTACCAAAATCACATGCTACAAGTACATATAGCTCAGTCTACACTCATCAGCTCCTCACTACTTGTAGCTGACCACTCACTTCCCTACTAGTTTTGTCATTACTTATATTCCAACAACGTAGGTGATGGCCTGATTTGCTTAGGCTGTTCAGGAAGCATTTCTGCTTATAGAGGATGCCTTTTCAGCCTCAATAAAGCCCTGCACTTCTCTGCCTAGCCACAGTTTTTTTCTCACCACTTTACTTTGTTTTTGTTCTCAATGATACACAAACCATCTGTGCCTCTAACACAATGTTCTTGAATAGCCTCCAGGCTGTTTCTGTGGTTTTAAAGTTTTTTTACTTTGCCCTTCAGCCTGCTGTTAACCATTTTCCTCATAGTTTTAAAATCTGCCCTTTTAAAGTTTGTCACTTTGTTATTCCTGAGGGGAATTGCCTTCTATTATGATACAAAGCCTAATTGCCCAATGATTGTTTTTATCCAATGGAGTTCAGTTTTGTAGAACTAGAAAGCCCTTGAACTTCAGGTACTTAAACTAAGCCCATACTGGGGGCTCAATCTAGTTTGAGGAAGAGTGCATCTGAATTTCCATGGACTTTATGACCACTCAGCAGTTCACAGAAAATGCCCACTTGCTACCAGTAGCAAGAGTTTGCCTTTTGTATCAACCCCTGTATTTCAGTACTGTGACTAAAGTAAAAATAATGATCTAATGATTACAACACAGCCCAGAACATGGAGGCTGAAGTTCAGTTTCTTATCCTGCCAAATCTTTTGGTGGCCTTGAGCAAGCAAACACTTTGTAAGTTACATATCAGTATGACACCACTTACTTCAGTGAGATGACTCCTGGAGGGAACTCTAAGGGTCTCCGTTGACTTCATTCCTCATTGTCATGTGTCCTCTGAAAGTAGCCTCATTGTATTTCAGCTCAGTTTGCCAGTAATATCCACCTTCTCTTAGTAAGCAACATTTACAGCTTACCATGTGGGGCTATTGGAAGCACTGTACTCATTCGATCTGCTGTTTGCTCACTGTCAGCCTCATATCAACAGGGCAAAAGCAAAACACATCGTTGGAGGTTGTCAGACCAGACCCAAAATCTGGGCACTGTGGAAAGTGTGTATTCAAATACAGAACTTTCCAGCCCTTTTCCTTTAGGAGAGTAATCTGGAGTTAGACATGGACTAGTTTGGGAACCGAGGTGGCTATTGAGGCTGCTTGCTGCAGGACAGCTCAAAAACAGCCTCTACCATGGAATGGGGGCAATAACAATTCCCTGACTAGGGAGTATGAGTTATCTCAGGGACCAACAATCATAAAATCCCTGCTGATAGAGGTGTCTCCTCGTCTGTAGCCATCACATATAGTGTCCCCCAATATATTAATACTGTACAGCTATTTCACTAAATCATGTGGTAATGGGCTATAAGCAGCTGAATACTCCAGTAATCAACACCTCCCTTTCCTATTGTTTCGAAGTTTTGAAACTTGCTACAGCAGGTTTTGTAAGTTTCTCCCTATTTTCTATGGATATGCTATGGTCCGTATTTTTTCCTCTGGCAGACTGACAGTTAGGAGATGTTGATGCTTCTAATTAGTACTCTGATTAGCTTAGGAATGAGTTGACTAAGGTTTAAGCTGGAGTGTTGCCCTCCAAATCCCCTTAGTTTAGGTATCCTAAAAAAAAGGACATTAGGAACATATACATATGTGTGCATAGTAGTTACCAGCAAAAGACAAGACTGAGATAGAAAGGGAGAAAGAAGGTGACATGAGGAGGTGACATAGAAAGACTCAGAACACACCAAATACATACTTAGAGCACCACTGCATTATTTTTATTATATTGTACCATTTTCCTACAATTTTGTATATTAATCCTTCCTTAGGTTGAGATTTTTAACCTGTTCTGCTCCATTGCACAGTTATATCCACCCTGAAATCTTGAGTGTCTCTGATTTCTTTAATGTCCATTTCCTTGAGACACAAACTTCTCCAGTCTGCAGAAAAGGATGATTTCATCCAATTGATTTATATTTTCCCACCCTGACTCTGCAGTCAGTTATACAGACCTCTTTGGCCAAGCTCTCTCATTTTTAGTTTTAAGCTGCTGCTCCTAATGCAAAGACATTTTTATATTTTTATTTTATAGCTAATAGCTAAGACATTATGAGCTCCTTTTAGGTGAAACTTTGAGGACCTCTGTTCTCCATTCTGAGGCTCAGGTGATACTGATATGACCTTGGGTAAATTATTTAACCTCTCTAGATTCTGAGTTGGATTTTTTTATTGCCAGGATAACTCAGAAGGGGTTCCAATGAAATCTGTGGAATTTCAGCATCAAGAAAGAAACTTCAATGGAAAAAACTTGTTTCCCTGTATTCTGTTTTTCATCTCTGTGTCATTATTGTTTACTTCAATATTTAATTTGTTTATAAAACATTGAAATTCTCCTGTGAAAGGTACTCTACTGGCATAAATTATTCTATAGCTTACTGCTTCTGGAAAATCACTTTTCTGCCCTTTATGGTTTCCTAACAGTAATGCTATGGAAAGCCAGCACAATTCAAGACAGTGTCCTCATATCTTCTTACTGCCAGTAGCAGAGAGTTTCCTTAAAGGCAGTGCTCAGACAGAGGTTAGAATGAGAGCAAGGCACACAGTACTGAACTGTTCGGTACTCTGTGTATCATGACATGATGGAGTGACAATATCTTCATGATTTCACAAATGTAGTGAACTAAATAGCTAGTTGGACTTTGATAACAAGAACAAAAGTAGTGGTTTCTTTGCCCAGTTCTGAACAATTTAGATTTAATCAGGTTGGTTCAGAGTTCAGTGACATTCATATTTACCAAATAGGCAGGTAGGATTAGATGTGATTACTAGAGGAAGAAAGGCTACGTTAAACTTTTGGTGATGATCATGTGGTAACAAGCTGGTCTGGTGGACATGGTCAGCCATAAAGATGAATGAGGTAGGAACTTGAATTTCTGTTTGCATTTCAGGAAATGTAGACAGTCTTTCAATTATACGAAACTAAAAGTTAAAAAAAAAAAAAGTAGAACAGGAATAGGGAACTCAGAAGATTTAATTTAGTATCTCAAACGAAGCAACTGAAAGACCCTTTGGCTCTGAAATCATAAAGTGAATACTTGGGAGCTGAGTTTTATTTTTTTTCCTAAAGATACCTAAATTATATCCAAGGAAAGCCAAGATACATTAAAAAAAAAAAAATCTGAACAGCACCCTTTCAAATTTATTCACACTAATGAGCTAGTCTAAATTTTGAGAATACTAATTCACAGAAGTCGGTTGTGTGGTGGGAGAAACACAACAAGGTTGTCACAGACTGTGAACAAAGTGAATTGGTTATATGACTGACAGTAAAGATTTCTTTTAACATCAGTAAAAGGAGGCTGAAGTGACAGGTAAGAGGACAGATGCAGAATTCTGCAGCACTCTGAGAGTTTGTGTACTATCACTAAGGGACAAGTTGACTTGATACCAACTTAATAGGCTCAGCAGGGGCTAATGGCAAAGGGATGGAGACTGTAAGTGGGTGTAATAGGGCACCTACACTATTTCAACATAAGCATGAAAACTATCTAGCTGGTTTTGGCTGAGGAAATTAATCACATTACCTTTAAAGTCAAGCTTGTCTTTTAATCTAGGACCTGCTCAGTATACAATATTTCAGAGGAAACATGCACATAATTTTAGTCACTTTTACTCATCTTAGAAATGAATTTACTATCATCACCAGGCAGCTTAAATTCAACATCATTTCTGAGAAAATGAAATACTGAAGCAAAACTATAAATGGGAATCTTAAAACCAAAGCGGCATAAGCAGATATGCAGCATTTAACATGCTGCATAATCTGCTAGAAAGGATGCTTGCATAAGAAAAGGTGAAGCTTTCTCTCTTTTCTTGTTCATGGCAGGTCCAGCCTGTAATGAGCCTCTAAGACTGTGTAGGCTACTAAACTCAGCACCAGATGAATTAAGACAAGAGATGTCTTGCCATCAGAAATAATTCTACAGTGGGAAAAAATCCTGCTGTGCTGAGAGTTGACCTCTTGGACAAACATGCTGTAATAAAAAGTGCTATTTGCTACGAGCGTATTGGGAGTTTTAAATCATCAAACTAAAGTACCCCAGGCTCTGACAGTAAAATTTTCATTCAAAGAAGGGCTCAGCTTCACAACACAATAAATTATATATGACTAGGACATATAAAACATTTAAAGATATACAGAAATTCACTGTATTTGTGTTCAGTAGATGAGTTCAGCTCTTAAAGTACTTTTTTATGTCAATCTTGCCTATTCAGATGAAGAAGGGGGGAGTATTTTTCTCAGAACAAGGAGAAGCAAAACAAACTGGCCATTTTCCACCAAATGACTGAATTTAATTGCTATATGTGGCTTTATTATGTATAATGTACAACTGTATGTGGAGAGTGTGGATGGTATGCACCAACATGAATTTTCATTGCCTGTTGTAATAAAAATGAAAGATGTCTAGAAGTTTTTGGAAAATCTTGAAATAATAATAATAATTTTTAAAAAAAACAAATAAGTAAATGGCAGTGGTGCGAATGGTTTGGGGTGTTTTTGGGTAGGACACACAGAAGAAAACAACTCCAACACAGATTTAACATGATCTCATTGGCTTTAAAGTCATATCATAAGCTGATTATTTGGTGTAACAGGTAAAGAGGAGCAGACTGTTGGACTCACTAAGTAGTCACGCCAGCACTGTCCCCACCACCGACAAAAAAAAACAACAACAAATAAAACACAGGCTTGATGCTGCCTCTGCCACGCATGAGAAAAATCAGGTTATGTGATGCAGCTTTGGAGAAGAATGTCTTCTCATTCCCCTGATAGCGGCATGTACCAGGTATCCCTCATCCTGACGTGGGCAAAATAGGTCAGTGCTGCTGAGATGTACTGAGCTTACAAGGTAGTTAGCAGAAAATGTTGAGGAAATAAGAAGATTAAAATAAGGAAGGGTCAGAAAGAAAGTAAGTAAATGTAGGAGTGGAAAAGCTGTTTGTCTGGGGCCAGTTCTCCACACAAGGGAAAAAAAAATCCTGGAGAAAACGCAAAAAGATTTGGACAATAAACTCTTTTAGAGTGCAGATGAGCTCATGGCATGATTATAAATGAAGGGCGAGGTTCCTCCACTACATGTTCATGCTGGCACGTCTACATAAGGAAAGGCACAGGAAACTTCTAGCCATCTTACATCACATGAGCCAGACGCAATTAGGGCCATAGTCTGCTGCTGTGTGCAGGACACATTTGCTGTCATATTCCCATCTGGAACTGCTCCGTAACAAAAGTGTTAAGACATTCTGTCCCTCTCTGCTGGGAGAAGGAGAATGGAGTAGAATGGCTTTAGGTTCACCCTGCAGATGTAGAGTTAATGTCCAGGATCCCAACTGTTAGCAACATATGGAATATACATGTCAAGGATCAAAAAAAAAAGAAAGTAAAAAACCAGAACATATTCAGAATGTAAACTCTTTCATAACAAGTCATGACTTCTCCCCTGTGACTATAGTGTGTCCTACACAATCATATCCAGTTTTAGATCATATAGAAGTCAGTCTAATAGACACTAACACATAATTTGTGTCTAGCCTTCCTAAGCCTGTCAACTACCTCCCAGGATTAATTTATATAAGGCTGAAAGGTAATTTATAGCTCGGATTTCTGAAAGGGCCTGCAAGCGTAAGGGCGTGTCTTCACCAAATGGACGACTCCAGCAGAAACACTGTCAATGTGCTGGTTGGTTTTTCCATATAGACAAACCCTCAGGTACTCACAAACTGCTTTTAGCCCTCTTTGGTCCTTCTGAAAATGTTGGTTTTATGTTTAACTCACAGATGGATTTATGTCAATTGTCTCTCGTCACTTTACGCCAAGAGAGGATTTGTCTCTGTTTTGCATCCAGATTTTTAAGAAGAAAGTCAACCTAGCTGCCCCCAGTGCAGCCAAATGCTCTTGGCTGGTTTGTCCGTTCTTCCCATTCTCTCTGAGTGTAGGAAACTCATCACCCCAATTTTCTTGTGAGGATAAGGAGATTAATTCTAGACAGAGTAAAACTGTATTCAGCTACTTCAGGAATAGTAATGCCCCCCCATCCCTTTTTTTTTTTTTTTTTTTTTTTTTTTTTTTTTTTTTTTTGTGAGGAAGAAGTTTAACTGCAGTGTCTAAGTATGCAGACAGATTCATTCATGTGCGTATAACCTCTTGCCAAACCAGCATTCCAGGGCAGGTATTCAGTTAATCACAGTTTGCACAGGGACTGCAGCCAAACCCTCAGGTAGCTTTGTTATTTTTCAGTCTTTTATTTGCTATAATTCAGTATCCTCCACCTGTGGTCTCCGGAACCTACCATAATCAAACTGGGAGGCATGATAAGCAAACCAGCTATTTACCCTCTGGTTTCATGTGTTGTTTTTTCTCCCATTCTCCCACATGAAATTTAATATTGTGCCCAATGTATATAAGACATAGGACATCATAAATGGCGTGAAATATACAAAAACTGCCAAGAACCAGTTCAAAAATGAGCCTATGTGGTGACATAAATGATTTTTACCTACTTACCCTTTAAAATAAAAAAAAAAAAAAAGAAAAAGTAAAGTAAAAATGATGTTATCAGCTGGTGTTTCTGCACCTTAGAAATATTACTTTAGTTACATTAGAATAACTTTTGAAAAAAAAGGTAGATGGCTGGCAATATTTAAGTCCTCAATCTGTTTTCAGGACAAACACTAATAAGAGCACATTCTGAAAGCAGAGTAGAAGATAGGAGAGAACACAAGATCTTTATCAGTCACGTAGCTCATACTGTAATTATACACATTTAAAAATAAATGAAAGATATAGGAAAGAATAAAGTTTTCTAGAAATATTACATACATACATACACACAAAGAGACAAAGAGAAGAGTACTTGAAATCCACTCTACTCACATTAAAGCCAGATGTTTGGACATGGTGCAAATGGAGTGTGGAGCAGCTGTAGATAGGAAATCCAATCTGAACACGCTGCCAATCTGAATGTGGGGCCTTTGTTGAGCTCCAGTGCAGCTCCCTTCCAAACCAAGGGGCAGAGGTGGGTGTCCTCACAGACTCTGACTGGCATCTGTGCTCCTCTCCTGCACCCAAGCAAGAACTTCTCACTGTAACTGCAGAGATTACAGTTATCAGGTTATCAACCAATCTCACTTGGGATATGTTACTCTGAACTGATTCCTTTCACTAAATTCATTTTCCACACACATATTCAGAGTCAAACTTTAACAAAAAGAATGAAAAGTTGCTGCATTGTAATCTATCAAAAAGCAGATTGTTTATAAAATATAATGACGTATTTATCCATTTTTTGGTTTGCAGCTGAATTTTGAAGCAACATTAAAAACATGTCTTGCATCTCTTTTGAAAGGTTCACCATCTCCAGCATAACACATTCCAGACTGACAGAAAAGGATAAGGATATTTGTATACATAGATATAGGTGATATTGATATACAGCTGTAGACGCATACACATATTGCATTGTTTACATAATTTATTTCTCAGCTGAATCTCTTAAGGGTCCTGATACAATGCAGTAACTCACTCAGAATTCTGCACGCAGTTTCTAACAAGTATTTAAACATGTTTTAATTTTATTCCTGGAAATATGAAAAGCATTTAGAAAGCTGTTACTCTCTTAGAAGAAAAGCCCACAATATGAATATGAATGCTGGATTAACTATTAAGACTAATGCAACATGTTAATAATATAGCAGTTCACACTGCTGGCTGCTTTTAATAACATAGCAATACATTGAAATTCATGCTACCTGGCAGAAATTGTGTCCATAGTCTCGTATAATCACATTTTGAAGCTGCTTTCAGACTGCATCGACTCAATTCAAATTTCAGAAAAAAAAATAATAATAATGTTTTATACTTACATAGTATCTTACATCCGAAGATCTTAAAGTACTTTAATTTCACATAGCATTAACATAATACAATAGTCTTTTCATATTCTCTTTTATTTGTATTTGACTTCTTTCTTGCCTTTTGTCTTCTCTCTTCTCTTATCCATTGCCTATATACAGTTGTTCCTGCTTCTTTTATCTGTATCTGTATAGATTAATTCCCTTTGATATGTCCATACTGCATGCACTTGTATATCTAGAATGAGTTCCTGCCTTCAGGTTTCTAATCAACTGAAAAAAATACAAATTCTAGAATTAAAAGAAAGACATACAAAGCCCAGCAATGCTGGTCTATATCTTAAATGTGCTCCTTTGTAGTTTAAAATATCAAGCCTCATTACAGAACAATGGATAATATTGTTGGTAATTACAGTTTAGAAGAAAGATTTTGAATTTCCTGACACAGAAAGCTACCTTTTGTGCTTGTTACACAGCCCAAGCTGCAATCATTGGATTGCTGAGGAAGTTCTGGAAACTGAGCAGAGAGGTACGCCTGTTCCTCTACCTAAGCAGATTCTGATTGCTCAGAATGATTTTAGCTTCAGTTGGGAATTTGTCTTTCAGAAGACCTTCCATGTCAGCAGGCACCTACCTGGAGCCAGAGTTAGAGTTAGACCCAACACCATAGGCACACCTGAGTTGCCTGGAAATCAGATGAAGCTCAAAAGGCAAACTGGTCGTCTTCAGGAGCTAATTTGACGGGAAAAGCTCTTCAAGAAACAGCTAGCCACTACAGAAGAAAACATCTCCCAGAAATAAAAAATCCACCTCTTTTATATACTCAAAGATTGTCTTAGTTTCCACATTTATTCTAAATAATATTTTTTAGTATAAAATTACATTGGAACAGTCTTGTTAGCTATATATATTCTCTTTAAATCTTGGCTAATCACATCTCTTGTGGTATTGGCTTCTGCTGCCTGATCAAAAGTGATGAATTTTCAGTTTTCTGTTGTTTCTCTTCAATACCTTTGAATGTTTTTTTCTCATTCTCATGTAATAAATAAAAACGAAACAATTATAGTAAAAGAACTGTGTTATTTGCTTTTTGGTGGTAGGGAGTGTCAAAAACTATGTTACATTAGCAGTCACAGGTGCCATGAATTCCTAACTAACATTTATCTCTTAATTAAAAATAAATTAATCAGAGGAAAGAAGTCATACAATCTATAAAGTAATTGTCAAATATGATGTTACTGTGACTATTGAAATCAGAGTCCTTTTTTGAACATTAAGCGGGAGGAGGGGATAGAAAGAAAGCAAGAAGGCTTCAGACCAGTGCAGATATATTTAAAGAAACTCTTATTTTTTGTTGTTGGACAGATCCAAAACCAAATAAAAAAGTCTTATTTTTCTCATCCTGGTTTTCATATTGAAAAAAATGTTCCAAGAACAACTATTCTCATGAGGTTTTGGCCCAAGATAGCAGGATTCTTAGGAGAAAAAAAAAAAAAAAACAGATGATCTCACAAGACCTCCAACATCCAAAGCACAAAAAAAAAAAAAAAAAAAAAAAAAAAAAAAAAAGCAAACCTCACAAATCAGTTTGTGCCACACACCAGTATGTAGGGCCAAAAATCTGCTGAGAACAATCTACAGAAATACTGGTCTATTGAACTGAAAAGAAATTCCAGAGCTACTTCAGTCTCAGGCTTAAAGTCAAAACCTAAATCTGACCACAAGAGGCTGATGGTCTTCTCACACTAATGGCTATCTGTCATACAATGGCTGAACAAAAGCATTCAAAAAAAGAAGATAGTAGAAGGATCGTCTTATTACAAAGTGGCTAGTATATTTTCATATCCCAATAGATCTCACTGACAGATTACAAATGATGAAATGAGCTACCCAGATGTTTATTGTAACAAGATGTATGGGGAGGGAAGGAGGCAGAGAAAAGACAGTTGACTGTACAAATATACTGTGGTAATGCTGATTTTGAAGAGCAATGTTGGTCTTCTAAGAATACAGCCACCTTCAGTTCTGTGGTCAGCAAAGCATGCTGAAGTCAATAAATGCTACCATAATTTGCATACACAATATGATGCACACAGCTACATATGGATTTAATTTGTGACATGTTAGTATTTACAAGACTGTACTTATAAGAAAGGTACTTGACAAGTAGTTATAATTGTAGGTACAACTGTAGTTAAGTGGAGTCTTAAAATTATAAAATTGTATAAAAGGCTTTCTGCACTATGTTTGCTGGGCCAGAACTTCAGTAGATATAAACTAGCATAGATCCATTTATTTCAGTGTCAGTTCTGGACCAGTGCTGAGCTTGACCTTACACTTTTATTGTACACAATCGTATTCCCAGATTATCTGAAAATTACACCTGAGGATAGAGAGACATCTGTTTCGGAACAGGATTTTCTGAAACATTTTGAAATTTTGCTAAAGTGAGAAAATAGTACATGGAATACTTTTTGCCAGTTTTTAAACTTATGAGTATAGAGAGGATCTTAGAAGAGAATAGTATATCAAACTCACGAGTGTAAGACAGATATTTATGACATGATTCGCTTCAGCCTTGTAGAATGAAAGTGGGAGTAATAAAATGTGTGCAGAGGAGTATGCAAACTGTTGCATCCTCAGAATTCATTGAAGATGACGTGAAAAAGTTGTTTGGATGCTTTATTATGTGTGGCTATCCTATAAAAAAATGCTAGTCTCGAAGTAAAAGAGGACAGAGATAAAGATGAGCATGATAGGGTTGACACTGCAATTAAACTTGAAAGCGTCTTTTTATGTTACGCATTAAAAATCATGTTGGAACCAATAAACAGAATGAATAAACAGTATCATTGTATGTGTATTATGTATCTATAAAAGTAGAATACAAGATTCTAGTGTAGTATTTCAGCTACATTTAGTTATTAAAAGAGAGATGACTGTTTTTCAGGAAAGCTTTGGGATAGGATAACCTTTAGGTTAGCCCTTAAATAAGTCAGTTGAATCTCTAACGTCATCAATTCAGCCATATTAGAATCTCTTCATTCTCTTAAATACATTACAAAAGAAAAGAGATTAGGATGAAAAAGGGTCAATAAAGAACAAATAGACCTCTCCAGTAATTGAGGAAAAAAAAACTCATTTGAGCTCCAGGGTGGTTCAGTCTCATCTTATCTGCTCCCCTTTTTCTCCTGTGACATGCACAGAGCTCATTTGCCACCTCTGAGGAGGACTTTGGCCTGTGCATATCCCTGGTGTCAAATAAAGCATCAGCATTGTTTTTCCAGAACTCAAAAAAGCAGTTCAGTAAGGACCTGGGCTCTGATTCACATGGCTGAATTAAACAGGTAAGCACATAGCAAGGCATGGCTAGAAAGTAACCACCCAAAATTACATGCAAAATAACACTTTTATTTTTATAACTTCAGACTGGGAGAAGGCAGTATGTGAGACAACTAGCTGGGAAAGACCGTAACTTAGCTAATAATTCGATGCACAAACGAGATACCTTCTTCCATCTTGTTCATCTTTAAGGTCAAATGTCCGCAGCTGTATCTCTAACTACAGCCTCTTCTTGTTCCAGTAGTGTAACGGCATAGATACCAACTTTCTGATATGGTACAGAGCAGTTTTTTCAGTCTATTTGTGTTGGGACAACAGAAGGAACAATATGTATTTACTTCAGACGTCTTGAGTAGAAAAGCATTCTCATTCTCCTCCTACTCTCTTTCACTACCTTAAAAATGAGTTTCAGAAGGGAGGTAAAATGTGATATATAATCAGATTCTGTGTCATCATGGAATTTTTGACACAGTAGAGTCAAAAAGAAATGTATGCAACATTGGATAGGTGGAGGATACATTAAACTGGAGGTACAGAAATGAAATGTAAATGAGCTGATTTTAACATGCCGTTAATGGATTTCTGCAATCAGTTTTAACTCAGTACTCACTTAGGACTGTCACAAATTATTCTTCTTCCTGGACAAAAATATTAGCAAACTGATTTTTTTTTTCATTGTTTATATTTTTATATGGAATTCATCTATCCAAATCAAAACTACCCTTTTCTTTTAGCAAAAATGGGAAATTTGAAACAACAACAACAACAAAAAGAGAGCTTCAAAATAGAAGAATTGTCTAATTGATAGAAAAGCTACTTTCTAAGGCAAAAAAATGGATACTGCTTTAGAATCTCTTGACTGGCTGCAATCTTCAGCCACTATACAACTACTGCTGTTAATGCTGTTATTATTAATTCTGATTGTTTCAAACAAACAAGCACTTCCTAAGATAATTTTATAAAAAAATATTTTGTTACATGAAAATCACTGAAGTCTCTTCAAATACTTTCTATAACAGGAAAATATAAGAAAAAGGGAACACTGGGAAGGCTCACACTGCATTTTAAAGCCCATCTGACTGTTGCATGACAAATAAGCACATTGTATTATATGCAGCATTTTTCCCTACACAATGGTTTAAAAATATTGTGTTTTAGGATTTTTTCTTCCATTAAAAATTTCATACAATGTCATGCACATTAATTGAAGCAGATGTGAGTGAAAAGCAACCCCTGGATTTTATTATGTGAATTTAATTCAGGAAAAGGAGAAGGGGGGAGGGATAAAAAGACGGCTCAACAAATTGTCGTGGATTTATTTTCTTCATTTATATTATGTTACCTAGAATGAAAAGCTGCCCAGTGGATGTTAGATATAATAGCTAGAGAGTTTAATATGATTTCTGCTGCAAGAAAAACTGGACCAGATAAAAAAATCCATATCTTAATGATAGGTAAATAATCCTTTAGTATCTCAGATGTACATGCTACAGGCAGGAACTCTCTATTCATGAAAACTCTTTTATTCTTGTATGCCATTACTGCAGAGATATTGCTATATTGGTAGATATATTCGTACACTGATAAATAGACTGCATAAACAATATGCCCCCCCATAAGCAAGATAATGCTAGTACATTCTAGCAATAATAGCTCCCCTGCAGGAGGCTAGATTTTTCCCTTTTTCTAAATGCTAACAAGAACTGCTCTAAGGTTATCCATGTAATGAAAAACAGGGGTAAAATAAGTGTGGTGCATAAAACTCTCTCTCACTCACCTCTTCCATCTCAGGTGATAATGTCACAGATTTATTTATACCCCTGTTCTCTGATGGCATGTGTGTGTGCATGTGTCCATGTGTACATCTATAAGAGATTTTCTTATTGAATAAAGAAATTCATGGAGTTCTCCAATGTCAACAAAGTTTTTACTGCCTGTGAGATCCCTGCACATATTGGATAGCTACTTCATTTCAAAGACTCTGATGAAGTCCATAATCCAGGGGAATGTAGCACAAGTCCCTGCATGATGTACTGTAGGGTAAGCCGCTAAGAATCACTTTCAGCTCTGCATGGAGCCACATAGTTCTCTTTGATAAGTTGCCTAACCTGAGAAAGCTGAAAATATGTCCATTATTGTGAAGACTGTTGAAAGAATAGTGGATTATTAGTCTTGCTAGTGACAAGATCTTGGAGACTGATTTAGTTAAAACACATAGGTGATCACGCTTTTAAAAAGGAACTCTTTTATTTTTTAAGTCATGAAAAGACTTTCTCAAATTTTTGGATGGCAGATTGGTATCATCAGAATTTACATTTGTTTTCAGAATAGTTTTCCTTTATACAGGATTTATGCATAGAAGCTGCATGCTGGTACAAGGGGTTCCATGGGCACAGGTACTTTCTCTGTTCACGTGCATGCAAGCTGTGACCTGCAGCAAGCCTAGAGAGTGACCCCACTCCTGGCCCTGAGGAACTTCCACTCTTTGTGCTGATGGAAAGACAGTCAAAGCCACAGCCATTGCTTTGTTTCACCTCTCTTTGGTCTGGATGACAAGGGCAGAAAGCAAGGTCTGGCAGGCAACTCTCACATCAGGTTACATGCCAGTACTGGGAATGACCTTGAGAGCCTGGGGCAGAAAGAAGGTTACAATCTAATGTACTTTGAATATCCATATCGTTGCTTGAAATATGTGACTTTTGCTGTATTGTGGAGCCCAAGTGCACACTGCCTACAAAACTCAGCTGTCCTTACTGTAAACAATATCAGTACTGGCTATGTGTGTTCACATCATGCAGCTGGCTGTTAAGTTTGGATTTTACTGTGAGTCTTTATGTGCATTTGTTTAATATAGAGCATAGCCACATCTAATCACTTTCTGAGAGAAGTGTAATCTCGCAGTATGGGAAAATTATTTTTTTCCTTTTGTGGAGGTGCATACACTTTTTATCATGAATCAAATGGAAACAGCAAGAGTAAGATCTAGGGTAGAAACAGACACTGATCTGGGTCTTGCCTTGGAAATGCTTTGCTTTAGGAGTGCCCACGTTGTTATCCATCTGCCTCTCCTCTCACAGAAACCACAGTAACAAACGTAATAATGCATTAGCTTAGAGGTTTTTAAAGGAAATGAATCTTGTTTTCCTTAAGCATGATCCATTCTGCTTTTATAAAGGAACAGAGGTTGAGAGGAAGAATGTAGGCAAATGAGTACTTTTGAGTATCATCATTTACAATACAATGTAACTTCATTTTTTATAATGCCTATTACATAAAGGCTATACATTTATAATGTGTTGTGTCACATATTTACAGAGAGAAAATTTTGAGAAGTATATTAACATCAGAATGGGGAGGAAATCATGAAGTCAAAAGACAAAGATTTTTTATTTGTTATTTTTAACTTACATATCAAAAAAGATGGAGAGCCAGGTAGGGAGAAAAATGAGGGAGACTGTTACAGATGACTGTAGGTAGGAGGAGAAGGTTCTTTCACCCAGCCATGGGAAATGCACTAGTATCAGATAGCACTACCAGAAAAGAGACGTACTGGAAGAAGGGACAAGTGGAAAAGCAGGGACAATAATTTATTCAGCCCTGATTAAATTTTGCCCATTGGAACCAAATTTTAACCTCTGGGGTTAGAAACCAGAGCACTTGGATGGACATGGTATGTAATGCAAAACTTGCTTTTGCAAACTTCCAATAAGCTTTCAAAGGGAATCCAAAACTCAGGCTCGGTTTGTCATAAAATTCTTACATTTTTTCTTTGAGACAAATCTATGTTCCCTTCTGTGCATCTCATTATGCTAGAAAACAAGTTACAGCGAGTCTGGTATCCCTACTTGAAAGGTTCTCCAACGATAAAACTTCAGAGGAACAATTGCTCTGTTCTGCTATTCATTGGGTTTTGACAACATTTTCCCCTTTCATTACATTAGCTCTATGTAGAAAAAAAGATATTCAACTTCACAATTGATTTTAAGAATACAAAATTTCCTTCTGACTTTCAGTAAAAATTAAACTGTTTT
Source organism: Gallus gallus (assembly GCF_016699485.2). Classification (NCBI taxonomy): domain Eukaryota; kingdom Metazoa; phylum Chordata; class Aves; order Galliformes; family Phasianidae; genus Gallus; species Gallus gallus. Next base: position 46,735,508 of record NC_052536.1, on the reverse strand, counting down.
CAAATTCTCCATGAAATAAAAGAATTAAAAAAAATAATCAAAAAGGAATAATCTCAGGGTATTCAAAATATTGGATTTCCATAGCATTCAATTTTAATGTTGATAGATTTAATTTCTGAATTTAAATTAAAAAATAGTAAAAAGTAAAGTGATAAGTCTAAGTGCTTAATTCCCAAAAAGGTAGGACTGTAATGTTTTGACATAATCAGAATAGTTTCCTTTTTTTTTTTTTTCTTTTTTTTTTTTTCTGTCTTTAAATTGAAATTATTGGAAGAAAAAAAAAAACACCCAATTTTATAAAGCTTTTCACTTTCAATAGAATTTTAAATTTCAAAAGATGATTGTTGAATTTTCTTCAGCCTGCTTTAAGAAATGGTGGTATCTCCAAGTATTAGTATAACCCCATAAAGCAAACCAACAGAAAAACAACCTGTCTGCTAGTTCCTCTTCCTGCGATTTTCTTCAGCATGTTTATTCCTCAGAATGTTCATTCCTCAGAATGTTCATCAGCAGCAGCAGTGATAAGATGCCTCTCATTGGAGAGTTATGTGCAAGCCACCCTTGGGTTTGCTGGGCACTATTTAGCTCACTGGACTGTTTGCACACACAGTTGATGGGAAAGCTGAATGAAGTGAAATTCACCAAAGATGAACCACACATCAGATTTTGGGGGATGAGAAGAGTGTTTCTCTTCTTTCTGGTATGTAAGTGGCATTTCATTTCAGAGAGGACAGAGGAAATGGAACATGAGGTAGAATATGACTTCATACAATATATGACTCTATACAATATATATGTCAGGTTCCTTGTCCACTGTCCAGGAAGAGTTAATGGTTCTCATAAGTGTTGGTAAAGCTGACTGCTTTGCCTCCACCTAGACAAAAATGCCATTAGCAGGAAAACTGTAACGTCCCCTGACTCCTCAAAGGCTGTACAGCTCTACACAGAGGCAAATGGAAAACTGCTACCCCAAAGCCAGGTTTTCTGTCTTCAGTGATCATCCAGAGCTGTTGTTCTTGGCTGTCTCCTCCATTCATTTATTCTTCTCCACTTCCTCCATCTTTTCTTTCACTTAAAATGTTCCATATTAGATTACATTCACATTTGTGTTTTTCAGGTCTTCAATGACAGCGTATGGGTTTTAGTATATATAAAATACTGCAAGCTGGAAGAAGAGAATGAGGAAGTGTGAGATGGTAATGACAGTGACAACGATGCCTTTGTTACGAGGCATAGTGTGTAAAAGGATTAGGAGTGTTCATTAAATTCTTGTTAAATTATATAGCAATATTATTAATAAACATTTTGGAGGGAAATATCATCCAGGATTCATGATTTTTAATGAATTAATTATATTTCAGGACATTTTCCTTTGCTATATTTATGCACTACTGCACCATTCAATTTTACAGGAAAGAAAACATTGCAAAACTTTTTGCAGGCAAATGAGCAAGCTGCTGGTGGAGCTAAGAGTAGAATCTAAAAATCCCTTATCCACGTAGCAAAAAAAAAAAAAAAAAAAAAAAAAAGAAATTGATGTAAATGTCATGTCATGAAACTGTTATTCTAAACAGATCATAAATAAAATCAAAGTACAAATCTGCCATGTGCTGGGCATCTACCATTTCAAATGGAAGAAATCATGTGAGGAAAACTGACCCCAGATCTCCAAAAATTTCAAGCCTTTAATAACCTCAGCAATATTAGATTCTGGTTCTGTAGACCTTGCAACTGAGTTCACCTTAAAACTATAAGAGAAGCTAGATCTCTTAGACTGGTTTTGGGTTCTATTTTTCAGTGCATCACTACTGAAAAGCGAAGTTATATAGGAACTGAAATCTAGGCACCCACTGACTGTGGCTTGCACCATTTATGAATCTCAATTGCAAACCAGTGTATTCTTGGAACATGGAAAAGGATGATTCATCAGAATTAATACATGCAGAGAAAGAATGGTTTAATTTAAGTCATTACACTCATTTCACAACTGTCAAGAGCTCAACACTCATGTTTCTGTGAATTGCTATGTGTTCTATGTATTCCTGATATATTCCTGTTAGCATCTGAACATTTCTGGGCTCTTGTACCTGCTGCCCTCAATTACTTCAACAAGGAATAGCTCTTTCTTGGCTCTGTTACCACTTCTACCTGCTGGGAAGGAGGGAAAAATGTCACTGTACAGGTAAATGGGAGTCCTGAGATGTTTTCACTTATTGAAGGCTGGAAAACATCAGAAATCTTTGCCTCTTGAAATCACTAGAGAATATGGCTGTTGAAATTGAATCAGATATTGATAGATTCAAATTCCATAGCTGACAAAAAATATTCATTTTGAGAAAAAGTAGACTGTGATCATGTGACTGGAGTCAGTAATTCCTGGGTTATCCTCTTCTTTCCATGTCCAGCTCACTGGTTGGTCTTGGACAAAGCCTTTGGTCAGGTGTGAGAAACCTCTGTCTCAGTTATCTCATCTGTGAAACAAGCTAGCCTGATTAACACTTACTTCTCCAGGGTAGCTCACAGGGCCTGTGGGATTCTCTGGTTCATGTTTGTAAATGTAAATAAGGTCTGTGAATGTCAGAAGTTCTAATATCATAATGTTATAACTTTACATACTGTTCAGGTACTTTTTTACAGATCCCAGGGCAGATGCCAGCCTGGGAAATAAAAGTGATGGAGGAAAAACTAGAGAGAGCAGGCAAGGATGTTAGAACGGGGAAAAGGAAATGAGTTGTGGAGGAGACAACACCGAGAGTCTCCGCTGTCATCAGTCTTACCCAAAATAGCCTTCCATACTGCCATCGCAGCCAGAAATAGGTTGTGACTTCACATAAACACTCACAGAATTGGGGCTTACAGAAAACAGGAAACACCACACAATATTTCTGGGAAGAAATCTAGCTGTTGGAAACACAAGTCCCTTCCTGGTGTAGAGGACACAGTGGAGACTGGGAGAACCATAGGGTCCTGTGTGGGAGTTCACAAAGAAAAATCCCCTTTACGGTCTGTTTCATCTGAGTCATTTCTCTTTTGAATCATGAGATAGATTACATTTGCTTTTGGCACTTTACTAACCCATGATAAAAATGTAGCTTGAAATCCATCTAATACTTCCTCTGGCTGGATTTACTGTGTGTGCTGGGGTAGATGAAATCCTTACCTATCCAAATATATTCTCTTGTGAGGAATTCCAACATCTACCCTTCTTAAACTGAAAGAATGCTGCCAAATTGCAGCTATCTGCTCTGAATACAAGGTAATTTCCCACTTCTCATCCCACCCTGCACATATGATTCAATAAGATGCTCAAACTAAAGTCTGACTTACTTATAAGGTGACAGGGACGGAATTACCATGCTAGACTATTCCCATAGATTTGTTATGTGAGAGCTGATGTTTCTTATTTGTGGAAAATAAACGACCATTTTGAAACAGTCTTCTAAACAGCAGATGGGAATTTTTTGATGGTTTAAGTGGGAATTAAGAACCAGGAAATTAATATCTTACCATTATAAATGAATAGAAAATCATAGAATCACCAAGGTCAGAAAAGACCCACAAGATCATCCAGTTCAACTGTCAACCTACCACCTATATTTCCCCGCTAGACCATACCTCTCAGTGCCACATCTCCATGTTCCTTAAACCCCTCTAGGGACAATGACTCAACCACCTCCTTGGGCAGCCCATTCCAGTGCCTGACCACTCTTTCAGAGAAGGATTTTTTCCTAATGTCCAACCTGAATGTTGGATATTTATGTTTTAACAAGTAAAGAATTGAAAATAGTTTAATAAGTAACTTCTACTTTGCTAAAATAAAATTTGGTTCATGCGTAACAGAAGTGAAACAAAACCAGACCAATAAAAAGAATTCAGAAATGGCAGAGAGCAGAGAGCATGGAAGTACTCTTGACTCATGTCAAGATAGCTGTGTGATCTTATAGCAGCAGGTTCAAAGTACTAGTCTCTATGGTCATCCCAGAATCCACAAATGCAGAAGACTACAGGTAACCTTCCCTCGGGAGCTGTTATCCATCCTTCAGCAGATTATATATGTAATACAGATCAACTTCTGATAAAGAGCTGCCACTGAACTGAATTTATATATTGGTTCAATTAAAGATATAAACAGAATACACTGAGATTTGGCAGCTCAGCTCCCAAGATTTCCTTCAAAATCTTCTCTGAGCTCAGCAGCACAGTAATCAGCGAGCGAATCTGGTTCTGTTGTTTATCTGCCTACCCCACATAAGCCATGGCTGGTTCAGCATTCCTAAGAATACCAGCAAAGTTACTCTAGTTTTCTGCAACAGATTTGCTAAACTCTTTCTTCAGTACAAAAAGTCCTCGCCTATCTGAAGAAACATCAAGAAAAAAATCCGCTTTTTTCCTCTTGATAGTCTTAGCTGGCACTAGGTAACTTCACATACAAAATAAGGTGAATGTTACATAGGAAATAAGGTGAATGTTACGCAATACTGAAAATGTTCATGTATGTAACCTGAAAGAGGATCTCCTTGACTGATGATCCTATTCAACTTTCTGATTTGGTAGACTTTTTGTGTAATTTGGAATAGAGGCAGAAAAATGATATCTCCCTTGAAGGTTTTTCTGTCCTGTGTGATTTTTTTTTTTTTTTTTTTTTTTTTTGATGGCCTTTGTCACTTATTCTATTTTGATTTTAATTTTCAGGCTCATTGAACTTGTGATATTTGTTTCCAAATGTCACTTTGAGACCAGTACTAGATGCTTTCTTTTCAATAGGGTTAGCTTTTAGTTCTATTTTTTTTGACCATCTCTAAGAAGAAGTCCAATATTACATTCTATTTTCTTTAATTTAGCTTGAGACTTTGTTTTGTGGTCTGGGTACAACACTAAGACACACAGACATGCATATGCATTTGACATCAGATGTAACTCCACATGGTTTACCTGACAGATGGATGAATAAATCTTTACTTGTTTGAAATTTTTTTCTGAATGGACATCAATGTTAAAAACTGAAACTGAGTGCCTCAAAGACATTTTGAGAAATCGGTCATTTTGAAACACCTGTTCTTTTACTTTTTGGAAACATATAGTGTGAAGAACAATTTAAGATTATGACAATCTCATGAACCCATGTCCTACAAGTGCAATAGTATAACTGCCCTCTGGCAAGTACAGCATTGCACACTTATAAAAATAACACAAAGAAAATATTTAATGTATTTTTAGCCACATTTTAATGCTACTCCATAATTAAAGTAATTTATAGCATATATTAAATATTATTACATTGGCTTGCTGTTCTGATTTTAATGACTTTTGAAAAGAACCACAAATAACAGAAAAATAACTCTACATTGATTAATAGCATCAATTTAAAGTGAAGTTAATGTCACTGTTTACATTACTAATGCAAGCAGGATTTGACCCTCAGGAAGTCATTCCACATGGCAGTTACGTGTGTCTCTGAATTACCAGTACCAGCTGCCAGGTGGGCAGCTAATGTTGAAAAGAAGTAGGATTATATTGTTGTGCCAGTGAAACTTTTCCACCCCACACACACATATTCTGGGGGGTAAATAACTAGAAGATTCAACTACAGCTGGAGAATATTTCAGCCTTCTTGACACTATGGAGAGAGGAGTTGCACCAAGTAATCTTGGGAGTGCAAAAACAAGGCAGTACAGAAAGACTGGGAAAGAGAGATAAGCCTCCAGACAGTAATCAAGTAAGACTTGTTGGATAAGGAAGAGGTGAATCATTTAGATGATTGCTAAGGCTAAAGTTTACAGCAGAAGCCAAAATCCATCCCAAGCTGACATTCCTTGCGTCCTTGCTGCCTAGCATCAGTTTGTAACCACAACCATAATGATGATAATCCTGATTCTTTATTTTTGGACACAGCACACTATAGCCTGCATTTCAATAGGTTCACCAGCTTTTATCTATATTCTCAATTCCATTTGACTCATTCAGCCCATGATTATCACTAAGGGCTGCTTCAAAACACAGCTTTGAAAACAAGGGCAATTATCACCTCACCTGCTTCTTTTTATTACTGGAAACATCAACTCCATTCATTCATTACTCAGCTCAACTGCAATTTGTAGCAGGGGGTAAAAGGAGACAAGGAAAAATTGTTTTATATTAAAAAGATATTTTAGAGTGCTGTTTCTAAAGCATAGAAGGAATAAATTTCATTTTCACTGTTCATATTTAAGTGTTTAAACAGTAAGCTTGCCCCTTGCTTTAAAGCATTACAACTTCTGCAATGATTTCTCAGTGGTATAGTAGATCTACAGAGTCACAGTTCTACTGTAATCTTTAAAAAGCAACTGTTTTTTAAAAAGAATTTTTTCTTTTTCCATTTTATATACCTTCTGCTTTGTGAAATACTGGAAACGCAGAATCCCAAATGCATACTCTCAGCTTGTGAGCAGTCTTTATTGAAGGAAATATGATACTTTTAGAATATTATCTAGTTAAGGATTTTGAAATCTTTTAGTAACACTAATTAAATAATTCTCTAAACACTTCGCTTAAGGTACAGTTATCAGTCCCACCTTTTAGTAAAGTGGGTTTGCCTTGTGAAAGCTCAGATATTAAGCCAGTGAATACAGTGAGCAAAGACTTCTTGTTTCTCAACACTTTCAATTTCATTATTTCTAACTATTCTTTTGTCACTGTGCCATACAACATCCCACTGGCCCACAGGGTGCTGAGGGGAACTTTGCCTTTTATATAACAGAAATTCTGAAAAAAATCACAGTAATCTGTACATAAATATTTTGAGGTCAACTTATGAGTAGTTTCAAAAAAGTTTCAGTTTTACAAAAAAAAAAAAAAAAGAGTTCATCAAGGTCCTCTTCAATACAGAATGATAGAATGCTTAAGAAACTGCCTTCTCCCATGCTTTTCCTTAGTGTACTTCCTTAATGCTTTGAGCTAGCATTCATGGGTGGCCATGTCTAGAGGTCATGGTCACCTTTGTTTGTAGATGACCACCATAAGAAGTAGCAGTCCTATCCTTCCAGATGAGTGCATGGCTATGCTGTTGCATGTCTGTGGATGTCACAGCAAGCGTTTGGCAGCTGTTGGGTTTCACAGACTGCCAGGAACAGATATTTTTCCTCACTCCAGCCAGTGAGAAACCACTGAAAATCAGTGGACTAGACGAAATAGAAATCTCCTCAATAAAATGACTTAGATCATTGATTTTTCTTCTGTTTTCATTTCTGCTTTGCTGGTTTAGATATTACTTCTCTCTTAATGAACCAAATTCCCGAATAACCATCTGGAAGTAACTACACTCTCTACCCATCTTTCCCCCTGCACGTTGAGAATAAGGATGCGTCTACCAACAGCAGCGAAGACTACATGAGATATACAAGAGTTAAACTGGTTCACTCTAAGCCCCTCCAGTGTGCTACCAGCCTGCAAAGAATAAAAAGAGGGAGCAAGAGACTGTTAAATTTTCCCAGTAATCTGATGAGTACAGAGGGAGACAGACAGAGAGAGTTCACTTGTTTAATTTTCTAGCCAGCAGCTACAATAGTGCTTCTATTAGGAGATATGAAAAGAGACAAAGAGATATAATAACTATAGATTGGCTTTGTTGTCCAGAAGTTCTAACTATGCTGGGGGGATGATGAAGTACAGAGGCATGCTCCCAAGCAATATTTTTTTACTTTAATATCATCATTTTGGTGCATCTCTAGCTGCACATTCACTTAACACCGAATGAAAATAAAGGTTTTAACATATCACTGCCTGGCCAGATAGCTGAAATGAAAGCTGGAAAAATGCATTGACCTTGCATTATTCTTTGCATTTACTTTGTGAGATTCAGATTCAAATTTTGTCTGCCCACTGTTTCAAATAGAAAACCTCCTAGAAACTTTTCTTCAACAGATACATTTGCTTCATCTTATCTTCAATCTGTCTTTTATTCCTTATTAGAAAAGATGGGCATATGTCACCTTCTTTTATAGTCTGTCCAGTCCACTGTCGTTAGATTTATCTCAAATTTATGTGTAAAATCCCTTACCCATACTTTTCTTCTTGTACTAATTCATTCTAAGCAATACACTACACATCACCTGTCTCTTTCATTCATTCTTAAACAGAAATAGTACTGTTTTCCAAAGCACAAGCATTTGAGAGTTATGCATTTGCACATTTCTCATCCAAGATCGTTTTGTTCCCCTTACTGCCTCCCTCTTCTCCTGAGTGCTTGACTAGATAAAAATAAAAATGCCTTAAGCAAATCCTTTCATAACCTTATATAATGGGATGGTTAGACCAGAGTTCCTGACATGAGACAACACATTTCTAGGAATGGGTGTGTGCCTTAAAGCAAGAAACTGGGTAGGACTGTGTATCCTGCAAACATTCCTGTTTTCAGGAGCTAACTAACCTCCACTTAAAACACAGCAATTTGACTTTACTTCTACGAGGACCTTTGGAGATAGAAGCTCTTACAAATTTACGTTTCAACCAATAGCCATTGTTACAAAATTTTTCTCCTTCCTATAGATAGGAACTTAACAAAGAAGGTGATTTAATGTAAATAAAAATCAGAGAGATACTAGTAAGAGGGAACTGGCATTATTTCATTATTTTCTGATATTTTCATATGATTTTGCTCCCATTCTGCACTAGTGTTAAATTACTGACACTCACAGTACTACATCAAGAGTGAGGTTTAGCTATTATCAGTTAGGTAAGTATGCTACATTAAGCCAATGGTCACCTAAGATTTCACTGTTACACTGCACAGCTCAGAGATCTTCATTGACAGCCACTACAGAACATAAATCCAGCTCATTACAGGCTCCAAATGTTGTGGTTTTACAGATTTAGGTCCACAGAGAGATCTTGGACAAGTCAATTCAATTTTTAAGCATTGATGAGTTCCTTAACCTCCCACTCATCTGCTGCCAAATCCTGAGTCTTATTTACCTATACAGTGTTTAACTTTTTCACCAGGAGCAATTGAAAACTCCATCAAGAATGCCATCTAACCAAATGGTTTGAGCATTGTTCTTAGATTACAATTAAAAAAAAAAAAAAAAAAAAAAAAAAAAAAAAAAAAAAAGTTTAAGTCTTTACTCCAGATCAAAGAAGATAAAGATTTGAAAACTGTTCACTGAATCTCAGGAGAATGGTCCAAATGCACATGCCTAGTTTGCAGGGTGCATTTGTTTCTATGCATGAAATTCCTTATAGAGGGGGTCTAATCCAGTGTTAGGTGTCGAGTTCCACTGTGGGTAGAAACCTTGAGCGCCCCCAGCCCCTCAGAGCAGAATTTAGTCTGGCACTTCTCCTTGCCTGATGAGTGATTTATGCAATGCTAACGCTTGATGGTTTCTGAGGGTCCAGTTTCTAGGTTCCTCACTCCTTGTGTTTTATGTGCTGCTTGTGACATTTCACATTGCGGCTGCGAATTTCTCTAAACTGCTAGGCTCCTAAAAATTATGTTGCATGACCCAGATCCTTTTATGGATCCAGCCCCCAGTTCACTACATATTCCCACATTAAGCTTAAGCTCATCCTTATATACTCGCTGCTCACTGCTAGCTGCCTATGACATATAGCTGAGGTCATTCTAATTCCCTCTAGTATAAGGTAAGGGATACACATGCAGGAAGTAGTTCATTATGGTATTATAATCATGCCCTGCTTATACCCCAAAGTCACTCAGTTCCATTAAAGGCCAGGAGAGTGATTGTGAACTGAATCCTGAAGTGAGTAAGTAGCACTGTTTGGAGAGAAGGTCGATGAGGTCATAGTGATATTCATGGTGATGGGAGGCCTCATGAATTCACCTATTATTTTCAACTTCATTCCTTTCTCAGAATCTTTCTGAGCTTTAAATAATTACAGCCAATGATGCTACTTGTTTAGGGTTTTCTTCCATTTACCAATCCACATTCTTATTCTTAATTTTTCATAAATTCAAATATTTTATATTATATACAGGCTAAGCAGCTGGGCACAAATTAGCAAATCAGAAAAGATGTGAAAGAATGTCACAAGTCTTTCTATACCATGAGTACAGCAATAACTGCAAGGACTGTCCAGTATAATCATTAGTATTTTCTTCTTTAAGCTCAGGAAAAGATGTATATATGAGTTCTGAAGGATATCGCCTGGAGGCTATGAAATCAGAGAAGACAGTCACACAGACAAGGAAATATTAGAAGTATTTTGACACTTACCTGTTTATTGTGTGGGTGATTTGTACAAATGTTTTGCAGGATATGCATGATAGTGGCAATCCTAGTGGCTGTGCGCACCACTGAGTGCTCCCAGTTATTCAATTGGGTATTAAGCAGTAATACTCCAGGTTAAGAGGTGGAGAGAACTACTAAAGAAATAGCACAGTCAATCTAAAGAACCCTTACTCATCTACTTAGGTTCAGCTTGGGCTCAGATTTGCACCAATCTAAATTTTTTTCTGAACAGTTTGCCAAGACATATGGAAGAAAAGAAAATAAACTGAACTTAAAATCAGATTTTCTTCCTTTTGTGTGAGAAAGAAAGGAGATTTTCCTAAGAGAAGGAGACACATTTGGAAAGACTGTCCTCCTTTCTAACCTCATTCATCTTTTCTTCTTCAGACATACAGTGCAAGAGAAGAGGAACAAAGCAGGCTAAGTCTTTGAAATTACTTTTGACAGTTGTGTAATGCGAAAAAACAAAATGGAAAAGTAAAAATCAAATACGTCACTTCCCTCCTGGAAGGATTCACAGTTTGCATTCACAGATCCCTTTTAAATACCCTCATATATGCAATTCAGTATTTCACTGAGAAAAGCTGGAAAACTAGTTCCTAAGTACAGAGTCCCGAGGAACACTGTGTTGATCAGCTTAACTATCAAATTTGTACATAGGAAGAAAATACAATCCAGTTTCAAAACAGTGAAATGCAGAATCTACAGGATAGAACATGGCGACATTAATAAATGTTGTAAGACATGATATGAAAAAAAAAAACACCTTAATCAAGGATAGTAGAGAAGAAGATCTGGCAGAGAATCTTAAAGACTAACTTGGTCAATGCTGATTCAATTCAGTGACCACCAGTCAAGAAGTCTTTGTAGACTATAGTTGGCATTGTAGTTAGGACTCATAGTTAGTATACTTAATTTTTATGACATTTAATTTTTATGGATGCAAGTGGTCAAGACCTCAGTTTCATGTCTCGTGGAACCTGGTACAAGACAAGGTCCTAACACCATGTCTTTGCACTTATTCAGTACCATCTGTTAAACAGAAGCATTCCCTGACAGACTGCCACTTAAGTATTGGACTAATCCAACACCACTTAACTCATGCGTACTGACAAGATCAAAGTATAAACTGATATTGTCAATTTCTTACTATTACTGTTATTATTATTACACCATCACTCTTATTTCCCAATCATAAACAGAGTTCCATTGTGTGCTGGGCACTGTAGAAACCTTACATAAAACAATGTCCATAACTCAAGGGCTTTCCAAATAAAATTAGGAATTAGACAGGCACTGAAAATGTTCTAATTAGTGCCAACAAAAATGAAGTGGTACGGTAATTGTTATCCACATCCTTGTTTGCCACTAAAATGTCATCATTTGCCAACAATAATCTCACTGTATTATTCAACAGGATCCTACACTGTTCTTACAATATGAATTAATTAGGGTTGATGTAATTTGGGGAAGAATGTTCCTCCATAACAGCCAACTATTCCTCTCTTTCCCACATGTAGCCCCATTCCTAGTTGAGACATCCAAAGTCACTTGAATGAATGGACCAAACACTAGAAATAACAAGGACTTTCACTAGGGCAAACCCAAAAGCTCCAAGAAATTTTCCAGATTTTCATGATCTAAGCCAGAATGCTGTTTCTCATTTTAAATAATAATTAAAAAATAATTACAAAAAGTTCCAGCCTGACCTTGTAAGTAGTTCTGTATCATGCAATGATGTACGTTAAAAAGTCCAGCATGCCACCAAGTTATTAATGCAAAAGTATACAAAGAGCAAGTCATAACAGAAGCAAAAATGAAACCCTTTTCTTATGGATGACCTGATTCTTTGTTTTTTTTTGTTTGTTTGTTTGTTTGTTTGTTTGTTTTTCCATCTTTTTTTTTCTTTTCTTTTTGGAGAGGGCTTTTAAAATTATTATTATTATTATTATTATTATTATTATTATTCCATTTTGGTTTAAACACTTTATTTGAGATGCACATGCACAATTTAGCATTCTGAAATCTGTTTTGCCCAAAATAGGGGCAGGAAAACTTCCATCTTTAATTGCTATCCTATTGTTGGTAAATTTTATAAATTACGATACTGTTACCTGAGGGCTTGCTGACAGACTGCATCAGTTCTAAGTTTGGCTCTAATCCCAGCCTCTATTTTTTCTTTTGAATCCTGGAATGTGGGAACAAAAAAAAAAAAAAAAAAAAAAAAAGGGTTTCCCTTCAACAAACCAATTTTTCTTAACACAGATTACTGTGCTATGTCGCTAAAATAAAGGATCTAACATTAATCTCCTCAGCATTTCAGAAACAATACATACAATATTGTCTAGTCTCTTCCCTAGAAAATTGAGCTTATTTCATATGTCAATTCTTATAAAACGAGAGTAGAGTTCAACCTGAGATTGAAGCAATTGATTTGTCTGGATTTGCCTTGATTGCCTGAACCGTTGTTTAGCTCTTTAAACCCTAGTCAGTAATTAGCCAAGATTTGCCTTGTCCAGCACTCAGACAGATGGACACTGAAGGACTAGGTGTTCATTGCTGAAGAAATACATTGTAAAACTTACTTGTCATAAGTCATTTCCAATGCTAGTGCTTTGAGAAAAGCACAAACACCTAAGCATGAATGAAAGGATCTACTAACAAGGAAAAAAAAACGAAGTGCTTCAGTAGTAGACAGAGAAGAAATAAAAAGATGCCATTGTTGAGGGAATTGTCTGCCAGCTTTTCATTTTTGATCCATCTTCACAGCAAGGGAATATATTCCTTTCCATAATGCAGAGCAAGTATCACACGTAACACAAAGAAGTCATCTGCCAAAGAGATGAAGTAGTAGGCAGAACACACAACACTGGTTCCACAGTCGGGGAAGCAGCATGAGGCTTTCCATAGGATGGCAGGAAATCCTTCACTTCAGCTAGGGCAGTGATCTTATCTATACACACTCTAAGCTGTATTGGTTTCAGCCAGTGCTTGAATGATGAATTAAGGTTAAAATACTTGTGCAAGTTTTTCACATATTTCACTTAGCAAGCAATTCATTTGAGTTCAGCTTGGTATTGCGGAAATCCAACACAAAGCAGCAATTTTCTTAGAAATGTCTTCATTCAGATGAACCAAAGCCAATGACACATAGTCATTGACAATGACATTTCTGCAAGCTTAAATGTTCTAATTCCTGGATTCAGGCCAAAGTGCATGTTGATTATTTCCATTCCTCTTGGGTGAAATACCTGTCTGGCTATCAACTGGAGACCATACCCTTCATCCTGTAAGTCTGGCACTTCCATTCCAGATAGAACTATGGAAAAGCTTTCCGACAACTTATTTATGAGGACAATGAGCAGCACTGTCAGACTGAATTTGGCAAATAGATTGGGCATAAAATACTTCTTCCAAATACCTGCTGCAGTGCTGATGTATACTTAGAATGGAAAGTATCAGAGTTAAGCCTTGTTTTTCACTGGGAACAATTCTACAGTACAGTCAAAAGCTATGTAGTATTGCAGGTTTTATGCTCTGATCTTTGGTTTCCTGTACTCAAAATTTTAACTCGGAAGAAATCAATATTTTTGGAAATTATCAACCAAGTTGATTAGAAAGAAAATCTGAACATGACATATACAGCATCATTTGAAAATTAATGCAGAGGAAATTATCTATCTGACTTTTCAATTAAAAGACCAGACAACTTTAGAAAAATTTAGTACCCTAGGGAAAATTGAACACGACTGTCTCCAGCTACTGCTATAGAAGACATCATACTCAGAAGATACGAAACATTGACTTTTTTTTTTAAATGGTCTTTGCTGCTACAAGCAGAGAGATGGGAATTTGGAATTCCCTGGGCCCCCATGGAATGCAAATGTATCCATATTCCTGTATGGTTCTCTGTAAAAATGTACTAACCTCCCACTAAGAAAATTAGCTCTTTAATCACTTGAATCCAAATAAAGCATTGTTATATCCTAAAGGCACTGAAGTTCTGCACTTTTAAAAGAGTGTCTGAACATTTCCCAAACACACTTATAGTGAGGGGAAGTTCTTTTATTTAATTTTGTGTAATTAAAGAACGTCAGGTAGAAACCAAAGCAGTATTTGTGATGTTGTTTGCCAAAAGCAGGCCTTCTTTCCATATCTCTTATATTAATTGTAAAATCCAACATCAAAAAGCAAAGGGGAAAGAGAACAAAAGGCTGAAAACTCCCCAGTATTATTTACTATGAAAAAAACAGTCTAAGTTGAGACAACAAAAGATGACCTATACTTGCTCCATCTGCAGCGATTTATGATACTTCAGATCCTAACTTTAGTTTTTCAAGTTTGCAAAAAATACTTGGATTTTTTCCAGAATAACCTGAATCGAATGGCTCTCTGATTTCATTGTAGAACATGCTGACTGAAGCAATAAATCAGACTTTAAAAAGTGAGATGTAAAGGGAATAGTTTTGGTAGTCCTTAGGTGATGTCCTACAACACCTACAAGCTGCAGAAGAACCTATCAAATCGTCTTCCTAACTCTATCTCTCTCTCTCTCTCTCTTAAAAAAAGCACCATGCTCAGAGAAGCATACCAAAAAAAGTATTCATTGTTCCGATACATAGATCTAAAGCTAACAATGCACTAATAGTCTTTTTGATGGGTCCCTCACAAGTTCAGTCTACAGCTTACATTACGTTTTCCCATCCTCAGTTTGACTAATTTCTCTCAGACTTTGTGCTCAGAAACTCTCCCCTTACTCCTAAAGTAGAAACCTTCATCTTTGAGCCTGCTTCATGAAAAAGCTTTCCCCAAAGTAGGTGGATATGAAGGTATCATGGAACTTTGCTAACTCTGACTATCTGACTGAATCTCTGTGCGCATACTGCACCGAGAACTCTTCGATTCTCCTCAGTTCTCAACAGTTTGGCAAGTTTGGTATGATTATAGTTGGGATCAACATTTCAGTAAGACATAATTAGTCTGCCAGGTGATTAATTCATTGTACATATTAGACTATCCAAATTATCCTCATTAAACTGTATTCCAATAACTTGAAGCTTAATTTTTAAGTATATGACTAGTATCCTCGAAATCTTGGGGCTCTTCATATACATAATGCTAAGCAGATGCAAAGTGCTGTTATGAATAGGAACACTGGCTTTTATTTTTTTTAACTATTTATCATCATTACTTAAAACTTTGCAGATTATTTTCATTTTATTTTTGTTGCTACACTGTCATTAGCACCCTTGCTCTTCATTGCCTCTAGACAGTTCATATTTGTGGTGCACTAGTGCTAGGACCCCAAATCAGAGACCAGGTTCTCAACCTGTTCTTATGTGTTATACAAACACAGAACAAAAAGCCTATGTGGCAGGCAGGTTTGATCTAAATACAGCAAATGAATATAGCCAAATAATGAGCACCAACTATGAAAAAATATACAATAGCTATTTTAAGAGAAATGTCGTGTTACAAGCAGAGAAGCCAATGGTACATGGCAGGGTGTTATCCATATAGACAGCAAAGTTATGTTCTTCTTACCTTGTACTGGGATTACATAGTGTCTGGAAACACAATAGACAAATAGTTCAGACAGCATATTTAAAGTTCAGACAGATAAGGACACTGGATGGGCTAAAAAGACCCGTTCACTTCTTAGTTTGGCTTAGTTTTTGTGTCATCATCTTTGCGTGATGCTCCAAGTTGTTACAGACTTTGAATTACTTGCAAGTAGAACAGCATGTAGCAGGCAAAGATTTAGAGTGAGGCTCTTACAGACTACTACAATATAAATAAATAGTAGAGATAATTATAACCTAAAGATAGGTTGTATGTTTGCTTCTTATTGGAGACTTCTAAACCCCAGTGTATGTATGTATCCCTGTCCCATGGGATTTTACCTGATTTCAGGAAAGCTTACAGAGCAGGTAACAAAGATCAAAAGGAGCTGGTACCATTGGGTGGAGTTTAATTAAGTGTCATGTCCAATTTCCATTTTCCAGAAATTCCAGCTTGTATCTCACAGACATAAAACCAGAAAATAATGTCAACTAAAGCCACCAGAAAGTGTGTCACTAGTTTAACTAGGATCCAGATACCTTGATGGGGCATCTGGAATTCACTGCGTGTATTATTCTGAAATGTAAAAGAGGCACAGTTTTGTAATCAGAGCATAGGAATAAAGATGTATATCACTCTCACATACACACATACTTGGAAGTACCTGACACAAATGTAGAGATGTCTTTTTCTTCTTTAACTTGCAAGATTGGAGCCTAATTTCTTAATCTGGGTTTAGTTAAACTTCCTTTACTACTTCTGGCACTTGTCATCAAAAATAAAAGAGTCGAACAGAGGGGGTAGAAGTGCTAATTAGCCCCTGTCACAATTCATGCTGCTGTTGTAAGAATTCACAGTATGCAAAACAAGTTCAAGCTACCCTAAGTGTCAGGCCCTGCTACTGCTGATAGA
The DNA here is from genome assembly GCF_016699485.2 of Gallus gallus. Classification (NCBI taxonomy): domain Eukaryota; kingdom Metazoa; phylum Chordata; class Aves; order Galliformes; family Phasianidae; genus Gallus; species Gallus gallus. The sequence goes on along the minus strand of NC_052536.1, from coordinate 46,718,811 downwards.
AACTGACAATTCTTGGGTTAAAAGGCTAGAGAAATACTCCATCTTCTCTGCATTACAGATAGCATCTTTTTGCTTAGTCTAGATTAAATTGCCCATTACAATATGAAAAATAGAAAGGTGAAGGGCTTTCGTAATAAGTGATGATAGTACTAACAATAACAGCATACCTTTTGTACTATAGCACTGCTGTTATATTCAGACTTAATAAATAAGTAGCTGAATCAAATGAAACTGTGCTGTAACTTACTATCAGTGTCACAGAAGCAAATATAACAGAGTTAATTCCAAGATAAATGACTGAGCACTGTAAGTATATTATCATTAAATCTAGTAGGTTGCAGCATATATGGATCTGGAGTAATTCAGGAATCCAGAGAAGAAATGTCACTAGATGGACAAATCTTTATCCAGAGATCGAACAGCAATGAAAATTCAGATTATTGTGATTCCCTTTTGGTGATCTTTATATCCTTGTAACTACAGATAATTTTCTAAATAGCAGTTTGGTACAAATACCATGGAAAAAATAAATCTCTATTAAACACTCATGTATTCCTCTGTGAAGAAGTATCATTTTCTCTTAAATTACTGAATTTAGAGTACTGGTTGTATGAACGTTTACTGAACTTTTAGTGTTTACAATGCTTTTTTCAAATGAAGAACACTGACCATTTGTTCACATTACTACTTAGAAGGTTGAGGTTGAGTATGCATAACTACTGGTAAATGTTTTCATCCAATAACAGGATGTTACATTTTCCTTACTATACACAGAATGTCCTTTATTTCCATAATAAAAAGAGCGATTGACTTTGGAGAGGAGCTTTAGAAGGAATTTAAGATCACACATTTGTCATCAGCAGGTATAGTTAACCCCATATAGGATTTTCTGGGATATACGTCCTATAATTGCATAATCACTGAGGCTGTAAATAATGTCATCCTCCATTTTGGAAAGTGAATAGCTGCACTGCTGAGTACAGAGCAAACCAGAGGGCTGAAACTCACTTCATTCTGTTACTGCTGTATTTATATAGATATTAACTCAAAATAATGCATCCACTGAATATAAACTTAATATATGTCTTTAAAGAGGATTGACAAGGACTTAAAATAGTGGCCTTTGAAATCCTGTCATAGGCTTCTGTGTCCCCAACTTCAAGAACCTCTAGCACTTGCCTGACAAAACTAATTCTCTTGACTGATTTGTCAGAGCCTTCTCCAACTAGGAGAGAGATACAGGGGGAGACATATAACAGTGACTTCATTCTTCCTCTTTAGGTTTCTCAGTGTATTATACTAGAAGAGGAGAGCAGACTTCTTTGCATTTAACTTTCTTTGAGGGATACCATAGCAATTCCTTCCCTTGGGTTAATAACAGCACTATAACTCCTCCCACAACATATACTGCTCTCTCACTCCTCCAGCGCATTACCATACAAGGTAAATAGGACTTCCAAGGTAGGTCACTCTGAGAGTAATGCCTTCTATTTTACAGAATCACAAAATCATAGGAGTTGGAAGGAATCTCTGAAGATCACCTACTTCAACTAGATGGAGACATTCCAGCAGGTGCATGTCTATGCTGTATGGAGGACTACACATCCGTACTCAGTACTCCTGGTGAGATCTCACCAGCACAAAGTAGAGGATCTATTTATTTCCATGGAAACTACAACAGATACAAAGAGCACAATAACATTATTTAAAGAAGCAAGTTCTCAGCTATAAAACACTGTTTTTCAGCATAGTCACCACCATTTGCTGTGCATTTTAACCAGCAATGAATAAGAGCCTGCGTGCTGTGCTTGTAAAAATCTGTACCAATGGAGGTGATGCACTGTTGCTGTCACCACTGCACCATCCACCACCTCACTGTGCTCACATTGTTTGGCCTCCATAAATATTCAGCAAGTGTCAATGAATGTCAGTGGGTGCAATTTTTACTGCATGAGGGAATTCAATTCCTTATTGTTGTTTCATACACTCTCCCATGTCAGGTACCCTTCTGTCAGATAGCCCCTCTGCTGCCATTTCATCACACAACAACAAAATGTAACGGAATATGGGAGGGAAAGTCCAACTTCTACTGTCATACCACAAGCATCCACCTCTGAAACCATGGGCCAACAAAATAAAATAGAAGGCATTACTTTTGGAGCAGCCCTCATGCAAACTAAATGTATTCCAGCCATTACTGAACAAAAAGCCAAAGTGTTCATAAAAAAAATCAAGATAGATGATTTTTTTTGATAAGTAGCTAAAACATCCTCAGCATTTCCGGAGCTATTTTGCCACTTGAGGATTTTTAGTATGGTGCTCTGATGATAGAAGAACCACTTCTATCAAATATTAAGCTACTGTAAACTTACTATAATTGAATAATTTGCCTCTTAGCTTTGGTTCACTACAAGTGTAGCAAAGTTCTCATCTCTAAGCAATCGTTCCACAGTCTGTTTCAATATATGTCATGTCAGACAAGGCTCATATATAGTACCATTTGAGATTTAGTAATTCCAAAGCCAAGGGACCTTGTAAAAGATCTGGATGATTGACCATAAAGTATGTATGTATTTCATCAAATTAAATTGCGATTAGACTTTCAAGCTCCATGTTTAAACATAAAATAGTTGGATAAATCTTTGTTACTTTAGAGAAGTACTATCTATGAATTTAAATGAAAGGAGCAAATTCAACAGAGATGTTCAGTACAAGGAACTAGGGGAATGTGGGTGGATTTTCATATGCTTGGAGAAGATGGTAAGGGGAGAGTAACTCTCTGACTTCTCTTTCTCCATGAGCATCATCTTGATTTTGAGTACCTGTTTTAGTATATTTTAACTCAGTCAAGGCCTTGCATTTTCAGGAGCTGTTTGGCAAGACAGAATTAAGCCCAGGTTTTCCACAAATAATTATCTCCATACAAAGGTGTGCCATTACTCTCACTTTCTGAGGAGCAAAGCCAAATATATGAAAATTTAGCAGAAACTTCTTCAAACTAATTGAAAATACCTGAAATAATTTGTTGAAGACTGTTCTTATCCAATTTTTAAGGTAAAAATTACTTGGGGTTCTTTAAGGGAATGTGATCTGTGCTTAAATTTTGGGTATCAGTATCGAATGTTTTTTTCCTGCAGATAGACAAATTACAATAGTGTGTGTTTTATCTAACTGATCTTTATATTTGTTATAGCAGAGTAAATAAATAAGATTATGGCAGCAGCTTTTTTCCTCGTTCACTGTCCTTGTCAGGAATGAAAATTCAAGGGCATTGGAAACTATTAACAAATGCTTTCTCAGGAGAATTTTTGATTCCAAATGGAAAGGACAAGAGTAAAGATGGCATGAAGTCTGTGTAGTAAATACCTGCATGTGTACACACTTCTAGACCTAGGCGGCCATTTTAGAGGCTAAAGTGTAGGAACAGAATAGACATAACCTCCTTTTCTTCCTAAGAATATTCCAACAACATGTGAGATTTCTTCAACTGTCCAGGCTGAATCTGTAGCTTCAATAGAGTTTTTCTTGGAAGTTATTACATAACAGCTTGAAAAATATTCACTTGGAATTCTTAATTAATTTATTCTCAGGAGTTGTGTATCACATATCTGCATATCCACATGCACATATCAGGAGAATTGACCAAAGTCAGCAAATTAATGCTGAATACTGGGAAAATATTTGGAAAAGCCACTGCTTAATTGGTTAATAAATGAATTAACACAAGAAAGTTGGAATACATTTGTTCGTGAAATCAGAAAACTGACTGTGTCCAATCAAAGATCATAATTTAAATACTGAAATTAAATCCAGCTGTAATCATGATTGTTTTTTCCTGTGCCAGATCCATAAACTTTAAATGTTTTCATCATCCTGGGACACAAAGTAGTAGTATATTGCAACTCTTCATCTCGTTTTATTTATCACAATCAGAATCGCTATATTTAACTACTAATACTTCCCATCGGAGGGTTAAGTGAAGCTTATCCTACTACTAGCATGCTAGGTTGGACAGAGTACAGCTGAGTAGTGGAGAAAGTTCATTTAGCAATGAAGCCATGTGCCTTTTTATTAGATTATATTTTTCTGACTACAGTTCATGGTGTTATACAGTTATCAGGTTATTTGATTTGCTTTAGAAAAATATAGAAAAAATTACCCACTAAAATTCTGCTTCTCGTTTACTGCAGTTTGTCATAGCACATTCCTTTCTTCCTTTTCATTTTTATTTTTAATGCAGAAGGCTGTTTTTAAAGGTGGTTGTTAAGAGCACCAATGCCTTTTCCGTTAGAATATTTCAGATCTCACAGCTGCATTAAGTCAATGAAGCAGTCTATCTTAAGCAATTTTGATGTAATCAAGAGCTGTTCTCTAACACCCTTGTCTGCACTTGTGCTTCTGTCATGGCAACATTATGACTTTTTTCTCTTGAAATAGCACATACGCTACTATGCACCAAGAAACGTCTGAAAAAAGCAGCCAAAGGCCAAAATCCACTGCCAGTCACACTACTGTAAATCTGGAATTAACTCAACTGACTTCAATACAGTATCTCCAGCTTTACACCAAAGTTCCTGAAAGCAGAAGTTTGTGATATATATACAGCGTTCTGATAGGACACAACATCTTTCTTACAAAGTCTTTTCTCAGTGTTTGTATTGCAGAAAAATAAGAATATAACCACACATTATAAAAAAGGAATAATTCTAGTGCACTTACTCATAGAGGGGCAAGTTCCCCTCTCACCCCTGCTTAAGAAACTCTAAAATAGCTGGAGCCCTTCCCTTCCCGTCCCTTCCCTTCCCTTCCCTTCCCTTCCCTTCCCTTCCCTTCCCTTCCCTTCCCTTCCCTTCCCTTCCCTTCCCTTCCCTTCCCTTCCCTTCCCTTCCCTTCCCTTCCCTTCCCTTCCCTTCCCTTCCCTTCCCTTCCCTTCCCTTCCCTTCCCTTCCCTTCCCTTCCCTTCCCTTCCCTTCCCTGCTTTTTCTCTGGTTTTGGGATCTTTTCCTGCACTTCCTTCCTTTTAGAATAAAACAGGGTAGTGCGTGGACACTGTCATTGTCTAACCGTTGAAAACACTCATGTGGAGCTTCCATGAGGTCTGTGTCTCTGTATAAACTCAAAGATTCTGTTTCAGATCTTCATCTCTATTTTGAAAGGCTTTATGAGGTCTGTGGAGCATGAGAGCCTGATAAAAGTCTCAGATGGCATTGAGTAAATCTTCAGTTGTGACTCTGAAACTTCTCACTGAGCTACCACCCACCATAGAATTGCACGGAATTCAGTGACCTTGAGGCATTCTGATGCACCTTTGAGTTTATAACCTTCCAGATGTTACTGAGGGAAGATCACAGATACCCAGTAACTCTCTCATGACTCTTTACTATCACCCAAATGCCAACAAGTATCAGATTGCCTTACTTTAAAATATTTAAAGTTCTTCACTGGACCTAACTTTTTTTTTTTTTTAATGCATATATTGAAAGGTTTGCCAGAAAAGGATAAGCACAGATATATATCTAAAACTTTTCATAAGCTGCAACCCAAACAAATGTGCATTTCTAACATAATAAAATTTCCTTCCACTTAGTGATCTTCATTCAAAACATTCTGTCTTCACTCTCCCTAAGAAAATCTTGTCATTCTGAACAGGAATAATCAGACTTTCAAACTTCCTGCTGAAGTTCTTTGAAGGGTTTGTACTGTGCTTTTGTTTTCTAGGCTTATGTGATATATTTCCATCAGAAAACTTTATCTGGAAAACCAAAACTAGAACATCATTTTATTTGGACCTGACACTGCATCTTGTAAAATGTAGTTTGTGGTGAAAATGGTTTCCAGCAGCTATTGGTAAGTGGAGGATGATAGGAAAAATCATACTTCAGGTCATAGTTGATTACTACAGTGTAATCAGTGAGTTGAAAGCTATGTCCTGTTCTCAGTTGCATACGGGACAAACCAATGCAACCCCAAGCTGAGGTGAAAGCTCAAATTTTAACGGTGTAATGAAAAATTTGCTCTCTACTTTTGTCCTATAATAAATATACACATGCTTTATCTGGTCACTAATTTGAATTCTTTATATATATATATATGTATATAGATATATACATTTATATATATATAAATAATTAAAAAAAGATACTAATCATTACTTTTAACTTTCCTCACAATCTATGCATCTAACAAAGAGTTTACTGGATGTAAAGACATGTTTAAACATATTGATGGTGTTACTCATGAAATAGTACTGATTGTTAAGACCTCTATGTCTGAACAGATTTTACTCTAACTCTCACATAAAGAATTATGAAAAAGGGGTAACTCACTGGAGAAGTGTTTATGTCCAAAGATCATAGAGAACGGCCATTAAAATGCCCAGAGGAACTGTGCTTATACCTGTAGACATTCTACCTGGTGTAAGGGAGGATAAGAGTAACAGAGAAAGATGCAGGTGGTGGCTGCAAGACCTGACACTGCAGTTGTAGAAGTTTTGCTAAAACTCATCTAAGAAAACAATACTGTATAGATTCTGGCAGTTTTATAAGGAGCTCACAGTTGTGGTAGCAAGGGAGGTACAGTGATGGCCTGTTATACTACCCCACCCTTTGCAGCCCACTGGCTGCATGCTCTATGTACTATGTACATGCACAGTTGTGCTTGCAATTACTGTTGCAAAATCTTGAGAAATCTCCTTGCTTTCTTTGTGTATCTTTTTTATACACCTGAGACCATTAAATATTTCTCAATTTCAAACCATTTACACTTTGTTTGTGACTACCCATCATGTAGTTTGAGATCTTCAGAGAAAGACTGTTAAAATATTACATACCTCTGTTATCAGGTAACAGAATCCTACATGAACTGTGAGAGTAAGTTTCCAGTATGTCTACCAGGAAATTGCTTGTATGTCACTGGATTTATGTTCCTCTGAAGACAATCAGATAAGACCGCGGATTAGATCCTCAAACATAGGGTGAAGTAATATCATACTTTGCTACAGTAAAACTGATTAAATATGAAACTCGGTTTCTTAAAAATACTCCTTGCTCTCTATACATTGAGTATCTGCTAATATAAGAATCATAAAACAGAATCAGAGAACAATTTTTGGTTAGAAGGGACCTTGAGAGTTCACCCAGCCTGACCCCTGCTCAAAGCAAGGCCAAGTGGTAAGCTATGAGGTCAGTTTTGTATAAGGTCACAAGTACCCCGAGCTTAACTGTATATACTTGGGGTACTCTTTGATTCAATATTATTTTTATCCTCTGAGATTTTTGAAACCTGACACTCCCATTTCCAGAACTAAATCCAAAACAAAAGTGTCTTTTGAATCATTTTATATTACCTAAGCATTAGGAAAAGTCAAGGCAGGTAGGCAGAAAGGAAAAAAAAGAAAGCAGCAAGGAAGGAAAGAAGGATGGATGGACTTTAGGTACACATTATGAAATTTTAAACTTTCTCATTTTTTTCCATTTTCTCAAATATGCATTTGCCAAATGATCATTTCCTTCAGTAGGAGACCAGTACAAAAATCAACAATCAAAATCTTCATGTCACCCTCCAAAAAGCTTGCAGATTTGATTCTCACACAAATTGAAGTTATAATCTTCAATTCCATTTTGAATTGGTGGAAAAGGACTATTGACTAAGGGAACTATTCAGCAGTCGTTAGCACCTAAATTCTTGCACAGAAAAGGGTTAATTACCTATTATATAAAGTTTTTGAGAGGATGCCATTCTTCTGTGTCAAATCCTATTTTCATTGTACTCAACCTTATTTTAATGACATAGAACTGGACAAATGGGGAAAAACACCCATGGCACAATTTCTGCCAATGAATATTTCAGCAGGTGCCTCTTGGCTAGAAGTCTAGATAAAAGCCTTGCTCCAGGCAAATTAGGAGTAGAAAAAAAGACTTCTAAGTACTGAGATATTATGACAAAAAAACGGGCATAGAACCCCAGACATGATCCTTTCACTTGAAAATCTAAAGATCACAGGAAAAGGCAATTACATTGGCTCCTCCCTTCTGTTGTAGTCCGTGTTTTGCTGCTGTGTACAGCAGAAGTTTCCAGCTAGGACCAATGCTTAGTCTCATCTTTCCTTTTAATTGTTTAGTTATGGCTGTTAACAACATAATTTCCTTTTTGAAGCTCAAGCAAGTGATAGTACTCACTATAAATGTATGGTTTGGCTTGTATTTTTTAACTAGTCTGTGTTGGTTTATTCAGGAGACAATAGGAAGGACTGTGTTGTTGTAACGCATTGACATGATAAAATAAATCCTGATCAGTACTGGGCTTGAAGCCTGTAAATGCATAGACCAGGGCAGCCTTTCTTTCTGGGGTCTCTTTCGAACTATGGCTTTGAGGAGTTTCTGAGTGCTGCAGAAAAGCACAAAGGTGAGATCAGAATGGGGATAGTAAAATGAGAGCTGGCACAGCGAAAGGAGAGCTAAAAAGGATACGAGTTATATATAAGACAGCAGTGGGGATCTCAGGGAAGACAAAAAGGAAAGGCACAGAAAAGTGGCAGCACCATAGGAACTGTGGGGTAAAGTACAGTGAAGTTGGAGAAGTTTAGGTGTGCAGTTACAACTTTTGAATAAAACAAAAAAAAAGTCCTCAGTTCTCAACTTTGGGACTCCCCTAGGCTTGCAAATGCTCTGTAACTATCTTCCTGTGCCTTCTCTCACAGTACAGACTGAATCTTTGAACGCCGTGTTAAAATACACATCCCTCACGAGGGTGGGCATATACTACACCCCAACTGTGCTTCAGCTCTACCAATGTAGCAGCACCAGCACCTGCATTCCTCTTGCCATTTTATGTACAGTCATTAATTCTTCCTACTGACTTCAAATATGCCTCCATTAATAGAAGTATAAATTCAAGCAAAGCAGTGAACAAGATTAGCTGAAATTTTGAGTTTCTTGGCAGACTGCAAACATGCAAAAGGAGATGTCTACTCTCTTTTGCAGGGAACACATGAAAGATACTTTTTTTTTTTTTTTAATCTCTTTTTCTTGCCTTGTTATTGTTTAATCATGATATATCTCCCTTTAGGGTTTCTCTTCCCATTGATCATTTTCCTCTCCATGAATATTCCCCCAGACATACTCCATCTTGCTTTTTTTTTTTATATATATATTTTCCTTTCCAGCTCTTTTTTTTTTCTGTCCATCCCTCTAGCATCCTTCCAATTTCTGTTGGGTTTTGTTGTTGTTGTTGTTGTTGTTTTTTATCCTAATATTTTATTTCAATAAAAAAGATCCCTTGAGGAATTATATTTTTTTTTCTAAAAACTGTCGCACAGGAAAAAAAAAAAAAAACTTTCAGAGGCCAAAATCTCAGTTGCTTGTTTTGTTGAAATGTCAGCAATCTTAAGAATTCTCCCAAATGACAAATTTTCTCATGAAAATTGTTGTTCTGTCGAAAACATCATTGTCTCAAGAAAAAGATATTTGAGTGTGACATCTTCAACCACTCTACAAAATATTCTTTCCACATCTGCCTACCTTGGGGTTCTTTCTCTTGATATAAACTTCTACAACACCCTTGGTATTCTCTGCATTTTGTCACCTTCTTCTGTAACTCTGTTGTCCTTATATCTGCTACTTTCCTTTCTGCGCTGTCCTCTCTGCTCTGATCTGCCAATCTGCAATGGAGTAGCTGAGAAATGGCTGTCTGAAAAAGAGAAGGGTCATGTATGCTTGTTTGATGCCAGGGAATATATGCCTATTTTTCTCTATTATACATTAACTATGTGTTATCAAAGTCAAAAGTTGCAAATAAACAATGTCCACTAAAACCTGTCAAGAAGGTTTCAAGTCCTAAAGAATAAATCTGGATTACAGAGGTTGTATGACAGGAAGTAGAATCACCTTTGGAGGAAATTTAATAGTTACCAATTTAATTTTTACTAAATGAAATCAATTTCATTTAGATGGCATTTGAGCACTGTAAGAGACAAAACAGCTCTCAGTGTTTTAACGTTCTTTTCAATGAAATGTTACTAAGAGCTAGACCTTTAAAAGAAAACAATAGAGTAGTTGACTTTAAATTTTAATTTGCTGAAAATGGTATTACTGCTATTTCACAAAGAATCACTGAAGCTTCAATTCCCCACCCCAAGCTAAAGAGTGTCCACATTTGATTCCTCAGCAGTGTTGTTCTATTAAGCCTTTATGAAAGTGAAACATAAAGTCTCCAGCAGTATGGAAAACAAATGATGGTTGTACATGAGCATTATTAATAGTTTCTGTAAATGCTTCCATAATAAATGGCCCCCAGATGCAAAGCATGAAGAAAATATAATAGGGAACAAAATAAACATTGCTGAACTGTAGCTGGTTTCAAGACTAGGGATTTTGTAGGTGTTATTTTCTCAGAATTTATTTTGTTTTTAATCAGACTATAAATGCTTAGTCAGAGGCCTGACCTTCAACAACAGTAGTCTTGTTAACTTCAGTACAACTACTAATGCAAGAATGAAGTTAAACAACTCTGTTTGACAGGTATCATTTGAAACCTACCCATTTCATTGATAGAATACAGACTGTAGTACTATAATGAAAACTCCAGTCATTCCTTACAACCTTCTGTCTACCAAGCCACTCTCATGTCACCGCCAACAGATATTTTCCATTGATTATCTTCTTATTCTTATAACCAAACAGAAATACACAGGTTATTATGAGAAAATCAAGCCAATCTGATGTGTTACGATATTCAGAAAGCATTCTCATTAGAATAGTTTTGGTGTCATGTCCCCAGTCTGGGCGTACACTTTGACCCATCTGAAAACCACCAGCCACTGTTAGTGAAACACTTTTGTAAAAGACGTGTTCTCTATTCATATTCCCAAAATCATAATGCTTCAGTATATCTCATGATTGCTGGTGATATTTTCACAACTATTTCTGCCTCAGGTCTACATTATCATCATACAATTTATGGTACTAAACAGAAACAACTCAGAATGCTTATATCAAATTAACTGAGAGCAATCAGCACAGAGACATCTCCATGTAAGCTCAGGAGTGTAAATCAGTTCTGGACTGCCTGGAATACTTTTGCAATAAAAATTAAGATCTTAGTGAATATGCAAAGCAAAAACAACAAATTGCTTATGGTGGAATTGCATGAACGTGGGTCACTCCAATAGTAATTCTTCTTAGTTATTTCCACAGAAACTACAACAGCTACAAAGATTACATTAACGCTGTTTGATAGAGCAAGTTCTCAGCTACAAAACAGTGGTTTTCAACATAGTCACCACCATTAACCATGCATTTTCATCAGCAATGAACAAGAGCCTGCATGCTGTGCATGCTGTGCTCGTAAAAATCGGTAAGGTGATCTGGAATGTTGCTTGTCTTTTGCTTCACTGTCACCACTGCTGAAATGCACACCCACCACCTCACTGTGCTCACATCCACTGTTTGGTTTCCATAAATGTTTAACAAGTGTTGATAAATGGACAAATTCAATGACAAACCTTTGTTTCATATGCACTTCCATATCAGATGCCATTTTGTCAGACTGTCCCTCTTCTGCCACCTGTCACATGGAAACAAAATGTAATGTGACATTGGTGAGAAGATTCACCGTCTACTGCAATACCACCATCATCAGCCTCTGATGTTGCGGACCAACATCATAAAATAGGAGGCATTACTTTTGGAGCAAATCTTATAGGACTTCTGTCAAGATACCTTTACAATTTAACTGTAATAAGCTGTTTAGGCAACTAAAATCCCTTGAAAACAGCAAGAGTTAAGTACTTCAGTACAACTAGCACAGAATCACAGAATCACAGAATGGCCTGGGTTGGAAGGGACCTCAAGGATCATGAATGTCCAACCCCCCTGCTGGGCAGGGCTACCAACCTCCCCATTTACTAGACCAGGTTGCCCAGGGCCCCATCCAACCTGGCCTTGAACACTTCCAGGGACGGGGCATCCACAACCTCTCTGGGCAGCCTGTTCCAGCACCTCACCACTCTCCTGGTAAAGAACTTCCCCCTAACATCGAACCTAAATCTTCTCTCTTTTAACTTAAAACTGTTCCCCCTTGCCCTGCTGTTATCTACCCTTTCAAAGAGTTTACTCCCTCCTTTCAGGTACTGAAAGGCTGCAATGAGGTCACCCCACAGCCTTCTCTTCTCCAGGCTGAATAAGCCCAGCTCCCTCACCCTGTCCTCGTAGGGGAGGTACTCCATCCCCCTGATCATCTTTGTGGCCCTCCTCTGGACCCTCTACAACAGCTCTCTGTCTTTCATGTACTGGGGGCTCCATACCTGGACACAGTACTTCAGATGGGGCCTCACAAGAGCAGAGTAGAGAGGGACAATCACCTCCCTGTCCCTGCTGGCCACCCCTCTCATGATGGAGCCCAGGATACCATTTGCTTTCCAAGCTGCAAGAACACACTGCTGGCTCATGTTAAGTTTGTCATCCATCAGGACCCCCAGGTCCTTCTCTGCAGAGCTGCTCTCAAGGACTGCTCCTTCCAGTCTGTATAGATGCCTGGGGTTCCTCCGGCCCAAGTGCAAAGCCCTGTACTTTGCTGTGTTGAACCTCATTAGGTTCACTCGGGCCCACCTTTCAAGTCTGTAACTATCTTGGAACAGATACAGTTGTGACTCCTACAAGGTACATAGGTAGATCTTTATTTAATAAATAAATAAATAAATCTGTTTTAATCATAAACTCAGCTGCGTTGTCATCCAGTGTGCTAAACTGCCTTGACAGTTCAGGGGTTAAAAGCTCTGCCTTTTGCTGTCAGGCCTCCCTGCAGATGCTGTTGGGACTACAGCACAGAGAACCGTGGCTTTCTTTCCTGTTCTATTCTGTTTGCCTGGAATGGGGCATGCAGCCTAATTGGAGAGCAAACCTTCTGCAAGGAGGGTGTTAACAAGCCTAATTGTCAGCACCAGACTGATTAGCTACAGTGTTAGGTGGTATAAACCAGAAGTGGAGGGAGGAAAGAAGTAGGAGGAAATGTTGAAGGCTTAAGTGGATCTGGTAAGGATCTTTCTCAACTATTTTTTTTTTTATTGTTAATATTTCCTCTATCAGAATTGCAAGCTGAGTAGCACTGTATTCATGGGAAGTGGAGAGCCTTAGCTGAGAAACCAAGCTTTGCTGTAAGATGTTTGACAGTCTGAAGAAAGCCTGATCTTTATTTTGTCAGGCAGCTGGCAAGTACTTGACCTGAAACCCCACTGTCCCACTCACTTTCCTAATGTGAATCAGCAACAGTGACTATAACTGACAACTAATAGTGCTGGTATTGGAGAAACCTACTGAGGAGAAATTTCAGTAATGCTTTTTCATTATCTCTTCCCCTAATGTAGTGATTACACAAATCAGCCCTTGCTTGGTGCTGGGTGGTGAAATGCATGACATAACTACTTTCCATCTTACTTCCTGTATCTCATCTTTAGGAACAGAACACTTCAGCTTGTATGGATGGAAAATCCTTTCCTTAAACAAAATTGCATGGGACTTCATGTGTTATTTACTACATCTGTTAAGTGACAAAATGGATATGACTCTAGCACAATGTATCTAAACACTGTAAAGCTACTCATGCCCATGAGGATAGAAAAGCTCCAGCATTTCTGCTTGGAGAAGCCCACAGAGATGTGGAGTCCATTTTGCTACAGCTTGTTCCACACTGTGAGTTAGGTGAGGATGCTTCCTAGGATCTTTTTAGAATCATTTAAGTTGGAGAAGGCCATCTAGATCGCTAAGTCCAACTATCAACCTGACCTACTGAGTCCCACTGCTAAACCATGACCCTCACTGGTATTTCATGGAATCAGAAACATGGAACACTGCAAGAATTTGCTTGCTATCCTCACTTAGGGGCAGTGCTAACTTCTGTATTGTTCCACTTTGGGTATATGTGCTGTAGAAGCAGTGCTTCTTGCTTTGACCTGATTGGTGTGAACAACAGATGACATTAGCTATGATGCTACCTTCATTCAGCCATCTTAATGACGTTATTGTATTTGTTGACCCTGAAACACCAAACTGCTCATTTTGCTTGTCCTGTTTCCTGTCCTCCTTTAGTCCAAATCAGGTTGCTTAAGATTTGGCAAATGAGTATCTCAGAAGCAAAGTTTTCCCATATATAGTAAATTAATGTAAAGAGGGAGGCAGCTTGGGAGAATGCATAGCAAGGTACTGCAGGAGGATACCTCACCCCCTTGCTACACCATGAAAAGTTGTATTGGTCACTTCTAAGTCCAATCACACAGAGAAAGGAGAGGAAGGCTATGCACATAACAGGAAGTGTTGCCCGAACAACTTGTCATTGTCTCCTCAGTGGGAAAACAGACAGCAGGCTGTTTTTGACCCAGTGATTGCTACTTGAGACCTCACTGGCTTAAATTTTTTCTTCTTTGTTACTAATCCCAGCTCTGTGTTTTCAGATAATCATTCTGTTGTTCTTGGTTCTTACTTTACTAAAATCAACACCACAGAGGGTGTCTTTTTTTTTTTTAATCTTGTCATATTGCTCTCCAATAACACTCCTCCATACCTATTCCAACTAAAATTGCACTAGGATATTTCAGCTCTCTTGGACAATGATCATCAGAATTCAACAGTGTGTCAAACTGTATGTTTCTCAAAGGTAATGAGATTGCATGAAAAACTTAATACTTTCATAGTTGTGTCATTTGTATTTATCTTGGTATACACCAGAACTGTACAAACGGACCTCTCAGACAGATTCAGACTAACACAGGTCTGTTCACATTTAATATATTAATTGTCAGAAGTCATTGTCAGGGAAAGCAGAGCAATTTTGATCAACTGATCAGTGCTTAGTGTTACCAGTGGGGAATGAGTAATATACACAGAATATGAACTTTCTTTAGTTGGAGAACATGAAAGCATGCAGAACTGTTGAAAAATGCCAGTTATTGGAGCTGGACAAATTTCTGCTATTAGATAATGTAATTATTCCCCAAACTGTACTTAATTATCAGGTACACAGATAAATCGAAATTTTTATTTCTTTTTTAAATATTGAAAATTAATTGAAAAAGGCTTTATAAGACAGATAATTAAACAAATATGCTATGAAACAAGGCCATGTGCAATTTCATTTTATGTGTAAATTACATGTAGGCCCAAAGGGAATGCAGTCTTATTATACAGTTTATTCCTCTATTAGCATTTCAATAGAAAGAATTTTCCTCGTGGTTCTGAGGAAAACAAGGAATGCATGAGATATATGCTGGAGATACACACAAAAGTGGGGCCTGGAACAGCTCCACTGTTCCTCCTCTCACCTCTAAAAAGAAATGAAAGAGGGCAGGGTTGTGATCTTTACAGATGAGAGGAGATTGTGGAAGTGTGAAGTACAACAGACTTCATTCTCTACTAGACTGGACTGTAACTTGAATCAGGTCCTAAGTCTTGATACTGTAATGTTAGTTCCCTGCTGGAATCTGTTCATGGCAGGACCTCAGTACAGAGTACAAAAATCAGCAGAAACAGTTATCTTCAACCTTTCTGCTTTGTCAGAACCAACTTTCTTTAGGTAAACAAATTACAAATAAGTCTGAGAACTGTAGCAACTAGTCTGAAGAATTTAAACACAGTACAAAGCATCTGTATTTTTAGAAAATCTGAGAAAATCTGCCACTGATCTTTCCAGCTTCAGTTCATCTTACTAGGATGTTCCTGACATCTCTTTCAGCCAACCGACAAGTGTTTAGCCACATACTCATTATCCCCCCTCCCATTTTTTTTCTACATTTGAGCTTCATACATATTAAGACTGTTGTCTTCAGATAAAAGCTCTATTGTGTTCATTTTAAGTCGACACTGTCAAAGGGACATACTACTTAAGTATCATCATGGAGACCTTACTTAGATCCTTGCTGTTTAAGCGATCTCTTAATGTTTAAATAAGTAAACTCAAGGCAAAGTATCTATAACTGTTGTGAAATTAGAGATTGGACTTGGACGATGTGATTGCCATAGCATATCTGGACATCTGATAAACACCACAGTATCAGAAGATGCTCTTTAAAACTTAGCACAATGCAGTGCAAATTGAGTGTATATTGAACGTATTAAAAACAGCGTATTGAAATATTTGACAGGATAGAAGCTAATATGAAACTATCAAATACTTTCTAATATCACTACCTATAAACTAAAAGCTCTTCAGATTCTTATCAGTATTCCAGAAATAAACAAAAGTTAACTACTGATGAAAAAAGTGGCAACTTTTGCTGTAATGATCAGGAAAGGACAGCACAAGGTGGGCTCATTTGAGCAAAATACACTTTAATGTAGCAAAGATTGCTGTAATCTGGTGCAAATAACACAATGCACTGAAAAAAAGGGACCAAGTGTTCTGCATTTAGTTTACCAGGAAGAGATTTAGGAATCAGAGTGGGGAATGGCATGCATCATGGCAAAGAGGGCTAAGTCAGTCCTTGGTAGTCAAGTAACAAACGAGGGATTGGGCGTGGGACAAGGGATGTCTGTGTAATACACTGAGTGGAAAGGATACTGAAGTTCTGCATTGTGATTTGTCCAAGGGGAAAAGATGTCCAAAAAATGAGGAGATACATATATAAGAATAAATCTGAAGTTGGGGAAATTGTTTTGAGTTGAATTTTTTTTTTTTTTTTTTTAATCCAAAAATTGATAGTGAAATAACCTGAATTATTTTCCTGGAAGATGATTCTAGCTGCTAATGAATGCTCCAATCTAGCACAATAGGTCATAACAGCAACCAATGACAGCCAAGTGAAGGCACATAAATTTAAACAAAGAACATGGCAAAGCATTGAGCATTCAGCATGATTAAGCATTGCAACAAAGTAGCAAAAAGTATGAACTCTTCATCTACTAACTTTTCTTGATCAAGGCAGGATTACTCTCTGCATTCCCTAAAAGAGGTTATTGGGATTATTACGATGATAATTAGGAGAAAATAAATTGCTTGAAATATGTGGGACATTAGACTAGATGAGCTTGACTGCTTCAGACCCTAATGTGCAGAAACATTTTATTTATTTATTTATTTATTTATTTGCATACAAAACATGAAGTTTTCCATTTCTTCATTGGAGAAAACACATTTTTCAAATAGCTGTAAAGGATACTGCTAGTTTACAGAAACAAAAGACAGATCTAAAGATAACATTTACCAGCCTTCCAGATGTACTATGTTTTAAAAAGAAAGCTAAACAATGACTAGGTAATTGGTGAGTGCTGTTTACTGCAATAATCATCACTGTCACCTTCCTTCTCCTTCTCTCACACTGCATCTACCTGTTGTCTTTCAACCTATATTTGAATTGAGTGAGACAGGATTTGCTTATTTATTTTTAACTAAAATGCAGGCTTGATCTTTGCCTGGGATCTCTTGCTATTACTAAGGTATACATAAACAATAATAAGTGCATAATAGCAGAGCAGAAAATAAGGTGTGAGGTCTCTTTTATTCACTGCCTTAGCTGTTGCTTCCTTTCCAGTGCTTGATGCCACAGCCAGCGTGTGCATGATCTAAAAGTGCCGTTAAGTTTGAGCTGCACAAAGCTATTCAATGCATGATCCCTTTCAAGTTCCCAGATCATCTTAGTATAATTTACGATTTGCTTGGCACTTTCCAGGAATACCTGTGGTCTCCAAACTTTGTCATTTGTAGCATTTATGTAATAACATAAACTGAGATAAACTGAGGTAATTTATCATAATGTCCTGCTAAAAGGGAAAAGTGGCAGTAATGATACTTATAATAACAATAACGATGCAAAACCTCTTCCCCCTCCTCAAAGCTTACAATAAAAGGCTACATGAGAAAGCAGAACTTCTGTGACAACTTACAGCTTTAAAAGTCTGTGCAATTCAGTGATATTTTTCTATATAAAAATGCAGCATCTTTTTTTCAGTGGTGAAGTAGACTTTCCCCTACTACTTTTCAGCTAATCTATGTGTGAATATTTTACCGGGTATATATCAGCTTGCATATCTCATTTTCCATTCTCTAGGGACTTAATTTAACCCTTTACTTCAAAGACTTTGTGGTTTCTAAAGTAAGGGATAAAGTCCTAGTGTTATCTATGAACTGACTGTAACAAACATCCTTGCTTGCCAACTGGTGTGCTTCAAAAGTTTGGGTGTTTTTGTTTGTTTGTTTGTTTTTTGCCTGTAAATGAAGTCTTACACCTTCCTTATTAAAATGGTCAAGCAGTCTGCAGTTCCACTTGCTTTGTGGGTGTTTTTTCATGAAACATTTCGTTGATTCAGTTTCCTCATTTGTCACCTCTTTGGAGAAGAGTCAACTGTTACAGATCTCAGATGTCCTATTCTCCCACTGATGTCTTTCCGAGGGCTTCTGAAAGAGGGCAGTGATAGACGTCGTGCTCCATTGTCTTGCTGAAAGGTCCAAAGTTATTTCCTCCATTCTTTCTCTTTTAGAGGAGTCTTGGAGATGCTTAAATTTTTAGTTAGAAGATATAGGTATGAATTGTTTCAAATATTTCTGCTTAGATCTCAGAATCTGTGCTGTAGATTTCTCTTGCATGAACCACAGATGGCTTATCCCACTACTGCTGACAGTGCCTTTTTCATTTCTTTAAATAATCACTGTACATTGAAAACAGTCAGAATTTGATATTAAAAATATTATTCTGAATACATAAATTAGCTTATTAATGAAAAGACAGCATCTGCACAAAAAGACATATCTTCCTTGTTGAAGAGCAGAGTGACATGACTATCTTGCAACTGAGACCTTTCTTGACACACGCTCAAAGATTTATATCCCAACTGGTTAAAAGAAGTCATCCTGGAATCTTGACACTCCTATTCTGATTTTGACCATTTTTGTTTTTAGTACATTTAAACAGTTTACTCTGCTACAGTGTGGATCTAGCATTTGTACTTTCTCAAAATCACAGTAAAGGCTATGGCAGGAGGCAAATTGTTCAGTTAAATATAATTAAATGCATTATGGATGTCAATTAGTTTACTTTCTTTCTTAAGATTGAAGGCTATTTTTCTTAACTTGCACACAGAGCACAAAACATGGTCCAATAGTTATGGAACACCTACCATATCTGTGCTTTTTATTTTGTATTTTCTAGACCATAGGTTTCATTATTTTATCCACTTTTTTTGTGC
This sequence comes from Gallus gallus, assembly GCF_016699485.2. Classification (NCBI taxonomy): domain Eukaryota; kingdom Metazoa; phylum Chordata; class Aves; order Galliformes; family Phasianidae; genus Gallus; species Gallus gallus. Next base: position 46,699,645 of record NC_052536.1, on the reverse strand, counting down.
ATTGTTCATAGTTGCTCAAGACAGATATGACTGACATGACTTTGTCAGTTTTATCAACTGGACAGTTACATTCCAGCTGTCCACTTCTTTAAGTAAGTTTAATGTCTTATTTGTATATGTATATAGATGCATATGTATTGTAACAACACTGTGCTTTTGAGAGACAAAAGAAAACAATTTCAGAGGTCAACAGTATTTATTTTCTGGGTTTTTCAACATTTGGAGTAACATGCAACAAAATATGCAAAAAAGAATCAGTGGAAAGTTACAGGATTGTTTTCATGATCAGGCTGTTAAGGACTGAAAATATGACTCTGAGGTCAGTTCTTGTCAACGTGCAAAATTAAGCTTTTTATTATAAAATAAAAATTCAGAGCAGAGCATAGTTTAAAAACAAACTTGATATATGATGACATTAAATCTGAAAAGAGGAATAGAGCATATCCCAAATATATATGTATACATTTATACACGTAGGGAGTTTATGTCTACAGCCTTTTCAGTGAAGAATCTGCCAGTCCACACCATGTTATTAATTATAAATATATCTTAACCAAAGGATGTATGTTGTGTCTGGTTTTAAAAGGATGTATGTTGTGTCTGGTTTTAAAAGCAGATGAGGTTCAGATATTTATGGCCAGAAGTTTCCACAGTATGCCTGAGCAAGAGAAAGCACTTTCAAACAGGGACTTGACACTTGCGATATGCATGTATGTCTCAGTTACACAGTAGTCAGAGGGGGTAGGCAAGCAGAGAGAGAATATTTTATAAGTCGATATCAGTAAACTTCAAAAGCAGGCCCAATGATGGAAAGGAAAGCCGTTCATAAGGTACAGTGAGCAAGAGCACACCTTTAAAAGCTTGGCAAGCAAAAGCCAGAATGTGATAGATGCTGTAATTCAGAACCAGAGGCCAATGCAGCAGAGATAGAGCTGGAGTGATGTACTGCCTGTCTGTGTTGCCAAGGTCTCTGTGCATAAGATGAAGTTTGAAGATCACGTTTCTAAGAAATAGATCAGCAATCAGTTCTGGATCTTATGCCAGATTAAACTGCCAAATAAGCAAGAGATCTCTGGGTCTATTTTAATTTGGGTTTATTCTGTACGGGTCCTTAATGCAATTCAATTTATATTTTATATTTTATGTCTTTGCAGGACACTGCAGCTCTCCTTTGCTCCTTCATACACTTTCTGTGAAAGATGGTTTTTATGAATGTCCCCCAGTGCAAGTTACATGTTGATTTAAAGGCACATGATTAAGAAGAACACAGTCCAGAAGTAAGGCTAGTTAAGTCTAGTATAGAGAGTGAATCAGGTAAATGTCCCATTACATGACATTACTAATAGCAGGAAGTCACCAAAAAGCAAGGTCTTCTAAAGCTTCTAAATAAAATGAGTATGCTTTAGCTGAAAATTCACCTACAAATGTTAAATGAAACAACAGAATATGTCAGACATTTTCAGAGGTATAGTCACTGCAGTCCAATAGGAATCTCCGTATTAATCATCCACAAGAGAATGGATTCAATTCATTCAGGGAAGTTTTAAGTTATTTGCTTGTGTTAGTGTAGGATCACTGTTGCTTCAGGTCTGGAGTGCTCTCTGTGTTGCTGAATATAAACAGAAGATCATTATCTTTAAGTACAATATCCTCATGCGATTTAACCCAGATGATGAATATCTTGAATTTAATTTTCATAAAATCACTTCAAATGGGATTTCTCAGATTTTGCTCATTTGTGAATTGTTTTGGGTTTTTTGTGTGTGTGTCTTTTGCTTAATCCAGTTTCTCCTATATACTCAGAGCAGAAGTCATTTCATGTTTGATGACATCATGATATAAGTGGAACAAATCAACAAGAGATTCATCCACTCCTAAGACTGGTAGGATGAATCATGCTCTGGAGGCCTCTGTGTCTCTTTACTGACTACAGAGGCAGCTGCGATAATTGGCTTAGACTACATACCTAATTTTTAAATGATTAATGTTAGATGAGATGAATCTTACCTTAAGAGGCTGTTTTTAAGGACAGTCAGTGTGTACACAAATGTAATTAGTAATGCCATTATGAAAGTCCTCCATTTAATCAGAGAGATTCAAATGTGATGCTTTCCAGTGATAATCAGCATTCAAAATCAAATACCTCTTTAGCATGTCAGATACTTACTGCATGTAAGTATAGATCAGAATCCAGTGTCTTTTCTTTCAGTATCTTATTTGCAGATGAAAAGATTCTTGGGTTCTGATGTTCCACTTCATCCTATGTTGCCTTAACTGTAACCATCAGTAGGTCTCCCATGCTGCAGTGTGGTATCTAGGACTGTTTTACAGTTCCAGAAACACAGCTTTGAAGAAAGTAAATTACTGTATTCAGCTGCTGTGTTAGAAAAGGTGCTCCAGTGTTACAAGTGAAGCGGCTCATTCAACCTCTGTTCAAGGTAATGCACTGAAGTGACTCCTGTAAGAATGGTGTATCCTGAGGGTATTTTGAGGAAAACAGATTACGGAGTCACTTTCACAAAAACAACCTAAAATTCAAAATAGTGCCAAATATTTCCAAGCATTAGACTTAAAAAGATCCAAAAGGATTCAAATTTGCCCATATTCCATGATGTAAACTGTATATCAGCTGATCAGAATACCTGTACTGAGCTCTCCATCCATTTATTTTACCGAGGGCAAATCAAGCACACACAAGAACTAAGAAGGCATTCATTTTTCTTTTGATTCAGTTTACTCAATTTATTCTATTACTGAATAGTGCCAAAGGTAATTTTGAAGCGATCAGGTAAAAATTTATGTGAGCTAAAACAAAGAGGTGGCTTAATTGAATAAGCACTCTTAATTCATTAACTATGTGCCACTGGGACTAATCAGTATGAACCCAGGGCTGCTAATAATCAGAAAGGTAGTAATGTTCTCCTCCTTGCTCTTGCATAGAACAGGGGCAAAAACAAGCAAAAAGACAATTCAGTGATTTTGAGATTTTCTTGGGATAAAAGGGAAGACAGGGACACAAGATGAAGTTATTAGTGCTTGGTTTTCCAATAAAAAAATCTGCATTACTATAAAGCTGTTTCTTCTTCCCACTCTGAACAGAACTTATTAGTTAGGAAGTGGAGCAGACAGCAGCTGCTTTCATTGTCATGAGTTATGGGAATGTGAGAAAGGTTGGGTAGTCTCAAACAAGAATGAAGAAATACAGTAGATCAAAGACCCGTGACCTCATCTGACCTGACTTAATATAAAGTAGCATTGGAAAAGGGTGGTGTGACAGGAGACTGTTTCCACGATTGCTCAGGATGCAGGGAGGTGGAGACTGAGCGGAGTGATGGGCTATCTTTAAATATCTGGAATTCTTTAGAGGATGTTTAGAGAGCTGTGAATAGTTCAAAGATTCATTTAAGTCCCAGTGAGGCCAAATTGTTTTTTTTCTTCCTTCAGAGCCAAAGAAGGCCTTGCAAAGATCTTACTCACTGTAAAAGATGGTGACAACATTTTATGACGCATTTCATAAGCTCTCCAAAGCTGAAAGAGGAGCTTCATATTAGTGATATGACATCTACAGTTTACAAAATAATGAGGGATGAAAGATATTTAAAGATTTTGAATATCTACTACAGCCAGAGAAGTATTTGTTATATCTAAAGATGCTTAATGCTTAATGCAGCACCCTTATCCCCCCCACCATCCTAAATGAGGCCAGTGTTCACATTTACAGTGTTTGGTATAAGCAAAATCTAAAGCAGATATTAGTGGTGTTTTTGGAAAATGGAGATACAAAACCACATCTCTGTGGTCAGGTTAAAGGTTCAACATCAAATTCTTCACTTATAATTTAGAGGCCTCAGCAACCTGTGAGCTCAGGACCTCCTTCTGTCTGCTGTACATAGGAGTAGGACATACGAATAGTAGATGAAAAAAAACCCTATGTTCTGTCATTAAATCAATTGAAATTATATATTCTTGAATGATTAATTGCCCATATTTCATATTTTCAAATAGAGAAATTGTAGGTTCCCAAAATGTATGTTTAGGAAAATTAGAATTTTAGAGTTATTCTACATTAAGATTAATTGAATAATCTACATATGGAAAATAAAGCACTTTATCTGGAAAAATGAATTAGATCATTTATTTTTAATAACAATTTCCGTCTTTCATCTAGAGTTAGGATTGCAAAATGACTCTGAAATCCAGAGCTGCAGTGCTAGTGATATGCAAGAGATTACCCTGTCCAAGATCATAGGTGGAGCAGAGTCAGCTGTACCTATGTATCCCTAACAGATCCTATGATTTAGTCTGAAAGGCTCACAATAAATACATTTTTTTCAACAATCTGTATGTGATCCTTAAAGCATGTTATCAGATGGAATTTGGTTGGGCTTGGAGTTTCCACACCTCTGTTGTTGCAAAAGGATCTGCTTGCTTCTTTCCCGTGTCTAGTTTTGTGAGCCGCAGCTGATGTAGTTTAAGAGAGGCTCAAAGCACCATGAAGGATGCTCCTACCATTGCTGCTGAAATGCAGAAAAAGGTAATTGGCATTTCCAAAAGTTGGGGTAAGGGAGCTGTCTTAGGTGAGACATAGTCTATAATTTATAGTATCTTTTGTTTGCTTTAAGATAAAAACTAAATCCAAACTGTTAAAAAAAAAAGAGAGAGAGAGAAAAAATGTATTATTTGCCCCTCTGCCCTCTCTTACCTAAACAAACATGTTTTCTTCACTTCTCAGTCTGCTTGTGTGAAACCAAAGGTAAAGAAGCACCACCAACCCCAAGTATAATCAGAGAATTATCTTCTGTGCCCTGCACCAGGCACACCACAAAAAAATGATCAATTTGCAACAGCACTGCATTATTAATTTTCAGTTTAGACAATAACTTTAGGTACAGTAAGAATATTCTGGTTTTGAAAATAATTTACTACCTGACTATTGAAATTGAAAATAATTTACTACCTGATCTGATTATTCAAACCTTTGAAGTGGCAGAACACAAGCTTGATTAAAAATAGATTTTTGTGCAATAAGCATTATCTTCTGTGACTGAATTGCCCCTCTGGAATAATGGACAAGCAACAGGAAGGATAAGATTGGTAAGTTCAGGAAACAGAAATCACTGAATGAGTGGCATGCAATTTCACATCCTTACAGTTCTAAGACTGGTCACTAATTGCATTGTCTTCAAAGTGGAAGACTGTTCTTTTTCTCAGTAACTTTATTAATGAAGACTTAATATTACATTTGAGATAAAACACCACAAGTGTTGTTTATTACATAAGGCACTCATGATAATTTCAAAATGTCTTTGAGAAGTTGCACTCTTTAAAATGGTTAAATTTCGGTATGTTTAATCTGACCATATGCAGAATAGTTTGTCTTGGACACTGCTGTACTCCATATTCTTGTGAATGACTGACAAGGTAGAAATAAACCCAAATTGGGGGGGGAACACTTGACTTTAAATTTTGTATGAAACATATATAGTGCCTTTAATGCTCATTAGTGACTGAAAATATGGAATGTGATAATTCCCTACTCATTAGTAGATGCACATTACGGGAAAGCTGAGAGCCAGATTTTCAGACGCTGTATCTAAATGAATTAATGCATGTCTGCAAACTGAATCCAGACAGATACAGTTGCATTCTAAAATTTTAAAGGAAAACATGCTATTATTTATTTAGTATTTAATATTGAAAAGTGCCAAGTACATCCTTCAATAAAACTATTTTTTACTTTAAGACTGGCATGTTTAAAGAGAGTCAGCTGTGGCCAGTGTCAGTAAGTGTGCTAATAGGATGCTTGACAGCTCCTGTGGAACATTTTCAGGGCAGCTGTGTTATTGGTTCATGAAGCATTCCCTCAAATATTATGAGTGACAACAAACCTGGAAATGGTGCAAGAAAGGCACTTCCAATCTATGAAGACAGTTCACGTTTGAGTTCTCCAACACCAGACCATTATGCAATCAACCAGTACTCCATCTGTACTGAAACCACATGTCACAGAATGGCATTGTCTTCCTGGGAAGCAAGTTATATCACTTCTTAGGACCAAAATAAACTGCCTTGAAACTGTAAGATGTTGATTTTCCTTAACTGGCACGCTAAGCCAGCACCTAGTGGGTTAATAATTTTTCTTCATTTATGTGCCTTTGGGCTAAACTGGACTTACTGAGCAGAATACCCAGAGGTCACATCTGAGCTACTTTCTCAATTTTCTTCAATTAATTCTTATATTAAAGTGGAAACAGACCATACTGAGCTTTCAAGGGAACTGCAGGCATACTGCTGTGTAGTTGTTCTTAGTGCTGGCTGAATCTCTGGCATTTAATCTTTCCTAAGGAAACCCAGGTGGGTGCTTCATGATTCTCCAGTACTTATTTTGCATCTCCCACCCTTCTGCTTTCCTTGCAGAAAAACTTCTTAATGCCATACAACCCACCTGGTTTGTGAGCCTGTAATAGGAATACTGTTTTCCCCAAATGGTTTGCCAGAATCGCAGCATTAAAGCAAGCCCCTAATTTGTGTGGTGCACTGGTTTGCCACCCTAAGGCAGCTTATGAGGATTTGTGCCACCTATCAGTCCACATTACAGAAGTGCCTGTAGGCACTTAAAGGAGACAGCTATGTTAGGGACTGAATCCATTTACCTCAGATTCCCTTTGGATCCCACGAAAGAAGCAACCTAGGAGGTGATCAGACCTTGGGGTGTTGTTATACTACACAATGCATTGCAGTGCCTCAGTAAGGCAGCTGCATGCTAAACAGCAGGAATCTAAGCTTACACCCAAGGCAGACCGTAGCGTAGCTCTCAAAACTGGAAGTGAGCTGGGTTTTACGAACCTCCAGAGATGGAGGCACCACCGCTTCTCTGGACAATTTTATTTTATTTATTTATTTATTTATTTATTTAATTATTTATTAGCATTTTACCACTGTTATAGAGAGAAAAGACTCATAATTTGTACCCAGGATTCTTCACCATATTACCTCAATTAATTTTCCCAAATGATGCTTCTAGAGAAAATAATGTTTATTTCTGGGTTTATTCGTGAGTCAATTTGCACACATTTTTGTAAACAAAATATTTTTACTGGGCTTTGCTACTTGTTCAGTGTCCCGTTGGTTGGTGGTTCACTATTCCATGTAAACTTCTCACGCTGAGAACCAGGGTTTGAACATTGTATGTGGAGCTGAAGAAGAGCAGCTGATTACTGTAGATTCAGTAAACTCAGTCCCAGCTGTTATGTTGCTAATGTATTCATGGTGTAGTGCCAGTGGAAGATACTCTCAGGTCGTGTATCTATCAGATTCTTCCCTTGAAGGATCTGATCTTCTGGCAAGACAACCTCTTACTCTATAGATACAAATACAAGATGGAGGAGTGACAAGCTTTGGTAGTGTAGATTTCTTTCTTCCCTACAGAGGTAAAAGATCCTTGGTCCCTTCTTCCTAGTCTTCATGCTCCTGATTTTTCAATTCCAACAACAAAGGGAATCATTACAGGCTGACAGTATACAAATTCTGCTAAATCAAGTGTGGGCTGTCACATAAAAGGAAAAAAATCTGAGTCCCCGTGTTGTTTTTATCAGAGAACAGCATGGCTATGTGTTTTGTGTTGGAAGCTGAGAAGGTGGTTACAGTGCGGGGCCAGAGCCAAGGGTGTGGTGCTCAGCTCTGGCAAGGTTAAACAGGGCGAAAATAGTTCTCAGCCTAAAGGATAGGTGTGTGCCGAAGGTTTCTGAGAAGCTGTTTGGCATAACTCAAAGGGAGATTTTGAACCATTTCAGGTTGGCAGAGTTTTAATTCAGGAAAGGAATGGAGACAACTGGCAAATGAATTTGTGGGTGAATAGATGATATACTGCTGGTAAAAGGGCAATGGTAGACAGATTGGAAGAAGATTGATTGACTGGGGCTTCTTAGAAAAAAAATGGTAAGAGTTGAGGCAGATTAATTACTGATTTCTCACACCCTTTTTCATTCTCAGGCAATCATTTGTTCCCCTACCATTTTCATACCCATTTCCTACCTTTCTTTGAGGTCAGGGGGGTGGAGGGAATGGCAAAGCCAGTAACTTATAAGTTCCGTTTGAAAAATAAGCACGTCTGTGATTTAATAATCTACTTTAACATCATACACGTTCCATAGATAGGGAAGAACAGAACAGCCCATAGAATCAAGTGTGATTTACAGCCAACTTAGGGTCACGTCTCCCAAGGGTTCTATTACACTCAGAGAACAATTAAGATGCTTTAAAGATTGCCTGGCTCTTTATTCTTCCAGTAAATTGCTGAAAGGCTCATATAAGGCTGAAGGTGCTTGAATAGACATTTTCAGCTTCTTGAGCCTCTTTCATTTGTCTTTACTGGAGGACTGGGATATGGGAAAAACCATGGACCCAAACTAAGATGACAGAAGAAAAGTATAGAGGGGAGTTATATATACTATCAGGTGCAGAGAACTGAAACTGTGTATTAAACAGATAACGTACAGTCTGAGAGGTGACTTTTAAAATTTTAATCAAGCCATATCTTTGAACTGGTTGGATGAACCATATCTGGTTCTTCACAACTTTTCCTTGGATTACTTGACTGAAATTAATGTTTTACAGCAAATATCCACATTTACTAATATCCACTTTCTTCCCTTTTCTCTCTCTCTCTCTCTTTTTTTTCTTTTTTCCTAGAAATTCACATGCTCTGCTATTCTAAAAGAACTTTAACTAATTGTTACCCTTCAGAAGACTTATTCAGGAGAGCTAAAACCACATGGGCACCTGGATATGTGTACTTTGTTGTTCATTGGCTTTCTTTATCATTTAGTGGTATGCATTCTTGTCTCTTATTTCCCACTCATGGTTTGAGTTAGAGAAGTAGAAAACCAAGATGAAAGAACAATACAAAATTCTTATAAAGCAATTTGCCATTGACTTTACATATGAATTTATCTTTGCTGAGTTTTCTTTTTTAAAAATGATCAAATTTTTATGTTTAAGATTGTGTCTTTCATGCTAATGCTTCATGCTTCCCCGAATTTTAAATATCACTGTGCATACCTGTGTATATTTTTTCCTTATTAAAAGCAGAGATATTTTTAGATAATTCTTCTGATTGTAGAGATTCTAGAACATAATTTTCTGTGGTCTACTGTCCAAAGCCCAACCAAAACGTAATGTTAGATATCAAGATTAATTTTAAATGCATCACACTGCTGTTATAGATCAAAAGAGGCTTTCAGAGGACTCTTTCAGTAGAAAAGAACTCCAAGAACCTAGAACCCACACAGTCACCTTTACAATGGCATTCCATGAGAGTATGGAAGTAAGTAGGATAAGAAATACTTTTGAGATAAAAATGAAGTTAAATAAGGAATAAAAATAGAAATATAGAAAGTTCTCAAATAAGTTCTCTGAAAAAAAAAAGGGATGAGTGTAACAAAGCATTTCCTTCAAAAATTTCAGAATAATTTTGACTTTTTCCATTTAAAATTCTTTATCTTTTTTATATATGTTAGAATGACTATGATCAAACCTCACAAAATTATAACTAAATAGTCTATTTAAGTTTTCATTTAGAAAATATAGAAATGAAATATTGTTGGCAATATCTGTTTGTTTTTGTTTGTTTGTTTGTTTTGTTTTGTTTTGTTTTGTTTTCCCTCAGTTTTTAACTTGGAACAATTCAAAAATAATTTTGACCAATAAACTGACCAATTCCTTCAGTTTCCACACTTTTTTTCACATTTTTTAGTAGAAACTGCATAGAAGGATTCTCTAAGATACTGTTAGATAGTATCTTAGGTAAAAATTACCTCCTGAAGGTAAAAATTACCATGAAAAAAAACCTGACATACAGCTTTCCTTGGTCTTGGTTAACTTCTAAAAATCTGGACCGCAATCAAGTTTTCACCATCTTACTACTGTGCTATGCAACTCCAAACAGGTTCTTCTGTTGTCCACATCACTTCGTATCTGAATGTCCCAGGCCAGTGCATTAAGCAACATGACTGACATTGTTTCATTTGGTTTATACTTCTGTCCTCTCCCTTGGGGAGAAATAAGGTGTGATGGTTTGTTCTCTTGCATCATTTTCACACATCCATCATCATGTAAATACTCCTCCTTTTATTAGCTAATAGATCAGCAGCTTTTGTCCTGGCAGAAACATACTTCCCATGAAACTGATACACCTACTAAAAGGATCCCTTAAGCAGGTCACCATCATTATCCCTAACCTCCAAGCCACAGTTGTCTCAGTAGCACCTTTCTCTCAGCAGGCAGTAATACTCAAGTCATGCCAGAACTTGGCATGTTCAGGTGGCGTTGGTTTGCAGCACTGAAAACCACCAGGTTGACCTAATCTATGATTACAAGAATTCACCAAGCTGATGACTATACCACATGTTCACTAGTGGCTATGTACCTTGATTGCTAATAAACAGGCTAAACAAATAAAAGATTAGCCCTTCTATAAAAATGGCTGCAGTGGTGGCATCAGCATTATTGCATCTGCATCACATGTAACACTTAGAATGTTTAAAATAACATCTCTGCTATTCATGTAGGTACAGGTATACACACTTTTTCCAACACAAACTGACACTGAAAGGGTCTATGAGGTAATTGTGGAAGAAAAGGGAAGAGGCCTTGCTGGGATTTTTGTGTTTCCATTTGACACATTATATATTCCCAGTAACTTCATTTGTCTGGAAAAGAATCTAATGAAACTCCTGGCCAAGTTTTCCACACTGCAATAACAGAATGGCTAGATGTTTTTGCTTGTTTGTTCATTTTCTTTAAATTTCATGCATGCAAACTAGATGAGAAAGATGTAAATAGTTCCTTCTCATTAGGACATTTACATAAATATAACATTGCCTTACACAATAAATCCCCTTAACATCAATGCTTGTGTGTTAGAGGTACTGAAATGATTTACAGCAATTATGACACCAATAGCTTTATTTTCTCCACCATTTTTCAATTTGGATGCATCAACCCAACACAGAATTAAAGATATCGTCTTGTCTGCATTTACACGTAAGGAGTGAGACAGGAAGCAGAGAGGTGATTTCTCGAGGATGCCGAGGAGGTTAGTGGAAAGCTGGGACTAGAGTCCAGTTGTTGTCCTGGACAAGTTACAGTCCTGAGTACTGAAGCAAAACAAAGGGGGTCAGACCTGGGCATCAGACAGGTGTGGAAAATGGGAATGGGAGGGTGAGAAACAAAACACAGTGCACAGTATTTCAAATTCAAATATGAGTAAATAATTGTGTTTGTGATTTCTTAAGGAGACAATACAACTAAATAGGACAGCTCTGTGCTAGGCAAAAAGCCCGTGCTGAAACTTTCAAGCTACACAAACCTGGTCTCACTTCATGTTTTGTTATAATCTCAGAATCAGTTTGGAATATGGGAGAGTTCTTAGTGTTCCTTAAATGCAGCCGGGGCAAAAATTCTGAGAAAAATGAACACACAGTTCTTAGTTTCAGTAGAAAAACGAATTGTTAACTTCGTTTTGAGAAGTTGCCTATAAATGACAAATTGTATGTGTTTACAGATGATAATGTTATGTAGAAATGGAGCAAAAAAGAGAGGTCATTAATACAAGAAATGACTAGAGGTTATCATGGGTAAATAGATGAGGCAGTAACAGACAGTTCAAACTTTTCACTGCTAAAACAGGTTACCTTGGTACTGAAAGGACTCCAGCACTGCCAGAGATGTTTTGACCAAGTACCCGATCTGTCATGTGAGGAACAAAGAATGCTAGAGTCAAACTTGGCAGATTATGTATCAGCCTCTCTGTGCATGTTGCTGCTTGCACCTGGGACCTTGCCAGGGAAGGAAGGAACAAAAACATCTTCCCTTGTTATGGGCATTTCGTAAATGAGGGAAGCTTGCTCTGGGTGCGGTGGGGAGAAGACTTGCAGTTGCCCTTTGTGAAACAGCATTTGGAGCAGGCAAGATTCCTATTGGTTTCAGTATGTGGTTCTTGGCTGAAGGGAAATCTTAGGAAGTTGAGCTGGCAGAGTTAGTACCTCCAGAATGGAAGTTGGACAGGATGTTATTTCTACTTGTTGGTGGAAGACAGGCTAAATTTGAAATGCATAGTTGTTGCAATTATTAGCTTGCAGGCTTCTACTCTCATATTTTGGCAATATATTACACACTTCAGTCACTGGTGTCTGTTTGGGAGCATAGATGTGTGTTCAGCACTCATCGCTTTATAGGACATCTGGGCCTGACATCTGAGGTATTTATAAGTAACTCTTCTAATGGAGGAAAGGATGAAGCAGGCTGAACTATGCTTGTCCTGCCAGACTTCCTTCATGCTCTGACAGATTTCATCCACAGATGTAACTAACTGTGGTAAAGAGCAGTGCTCACATCTCCGAACCCCCAGTGCCTGTACTTGATGACTCTTCTCTCTCTCACTTTTCTGAACTCAGTTTAAAAGAAGAACGTGAAGAAAGGGAAGAAACCTAAATGAAAGTTTGCAGTGTAATGTTGTGACCAAAAGGTGTATGACAATGTTGTGCTCTATAAACAAGAGCCTATTGTGAGTGAAATCTTGGCCCCTCTGAAGTCAGAGAAAAAATTCCCAGTGACTGCAATGGAATTTGGGATTTGTCCTCCCAGTTTCAAGTGTACTGATAGGATTTTTAGGATAGAATAGAGGTCGAATTTAAAATTAGGAATTCCAAGTTTTCCTCGAATAAAGGACCATCAAATAAGCCTTTCACAGAAGTTAAGAAACCAACAAAACCCAGCACCACCACAAACAGCATTTTCTAAATCGTTGCCCTATAGCAAGAAACACCCAGATCTTTTTCTTTCTTTTCCCCTACTCCCTCCCCCATGATTTTTATTAAGTTGAGTGGATTGTTGGGAAATGATTGGGATGGGGGGTATGATGCTTGGGCAAGCTTCTTGTGTCTGTTTTAAGAAATTTACTGTTGCCAGTTGAATCCCACAAGACTGAAGTTAATGGAGTTTTATTATTGTGACTTTTGCAGGAGAAAGTTTACCTTTTTATTTGATGGAGTTTATTTTATTTATTTATTGAATTTATTTATTTATTTATTCAATTTATTTATTGAAGCTGGACTGTGGAAAAAATAGCCTTCCTAACCTCTGACTACCACATGCTAATAGCATGTAATGCATGAAATGGTGTATTTAGAATCCTTACTGTAGAAATAGTAGCAGTGTATACTGGAAAATTTTACAGCTGCAAACATAATCACTTTATAACCATAGTAAATTTGCTTGCTAAAATGGGTCTGTTTAGAACTATTTTGCTGACAAAAATGAGGACAATATGAATATATGCTAGCAATTAAAAAACATGATTTTTTAAAAAATAATAGAACAGAAAAGAGGTAATATTTAAATTATTTTGACAGTCAAGTGTATAGGAATTTTTGTCTGTAAGACACTAGGTGTCTGTAAAGTCTGACAGTAAAACAGATATCATTTCTCATATACTTTAATTGGATTCAGTGCTGTTGATTTAAGGTAGTGTATTTTTGTGTCTCATTAAAAGATGAAAGAGCCTATGAAAGCTGTGTCTTTACTTTAAAATAAATACTTTCTGGACATGCTTTTTTAGGTAGAGTAGCACAGGGAAATAAACATGACTGAACTGAGTTTTTTCAAGCCAAAAAATATTTTGTGTAATTTAGCATGGCACTGCAATGAGTAAGTCTAATTAAGAAAAGTTTGGGGACAGGTATGTGTTACATTTGCAATTTCACTGTTTGTCAGAACAGAAACCTGACTTCTCCATTGTAGGTGGAACAAACAGTGCCTGATAATTGTGCTTAGGCATCATCTCTGTGATACTCCTGCTCCAAAAAGGGTATTGCATTCACTGCTCCTTTCTGGCAAATGCCATCTTGGCTTAACAGCTGTCTTCCTAGCCTGGGTCTAGGGAAGGTGGACTGCAATGAGCAGATGATTTTCCAAGCATATTTGCCCTTCAGCTGTTTGTGGGAGTAACAAAGTCGAAGGAGCACTAATTGGTGACAGAACACTTCTAAGCTAGATTTAAGGAAGCACAAAGGCATAAAGCCCTTTTTGCTTTATTTTCTCTGGCCTTTATTTTTCATGCCAGAAGGAGGGAACTGGAAGGTGCTTGTGCTTGGGTACTGGAAGGTTGCATTTCACATACACTTCGCAATGTTTTATCACCAAATATGCACTCACTCTGCCCATTCTCCAAATCTCATGAGTATAACCCCATAGTGCTCACCTAAGACTCACTGGAGGTGATGAAAATATTCTCACCACCATGCATGAACTCCAGTTTAGATCTTTCTATAACCACTGAGGCATGACTCATTCTGGAAAGGTCAAAATCGCACCCATCTACCCCATCTTTCTTAACAGCTTGCCACATGGATCAGATGCATCAAAGACGGTACACAGAAACCTCTTTTAGCACCGATGACAGCAAAGTCTGTAAATTTGGGAAAGATTCCAGCAGTGACATAGAGATGAGGTAGATGATCTAAGCAGGATTTTCCATCCTTGATTTCCACTTGTCCATTTTTCTGCTGAATTCTGTGAACCAAACTGTTAATAGCCGGAGGCCTGATATGTTGGCACGTGTGAATGAAGCTGGTGTGGGTAAGCCTGCATGGGCAGACCGCAGGTTTGACATCCGGGTTCTGATCAGATCTGAACAAGAATTTTAATGAATCAGCACAGGTATTTACCTCCGTTGGGCAGTTACACTAAACTTGCTTCAGGCTGGTTAGTATCAAGATAGGTAACTTCCAGAGGAAAATAAGGAAGAGAGAGAGAAGGAAGGCACCACTCCTTCTTTTGAATGTCTGATAAATTAAAGCCTAAACTTCATTAAAGAATACATCTCTGTTAAAATGTCTTCTTACAGATAAGATATATGTAAGTGAGGTACAAGATCACTTGTATTAATTACTTGTATTGAAACTTGCATTCCTAATCCTGATACTACTCACAGAGGAAGATATTAACAAAACCAAAGTTTTGATATCAAAGAAAACTCTGTTTTATACCACAACTAATACTGAGAATTAGCAGTATTACTAGCAAATGTTACTACTGTGTCTATACTTGTGAAACTTTAAGTTCTAAATTGCTGGCATGTGGCTAGTTTGATGAAATAACTGGGTTAACTTTCTGGGCAGATTCTTGGTCATAGTTCTGTAAAAAATTTTTGCACTTGCAAAGTCTGCCTCTAAGAAGGGTGCCTTAGTGCTAGCAATATCAACACTGACAAGAGGATTAAGAATCTATATTTTTGTTCATGCATTTTTATTTGTAGTCATTCACTGATATGCTGGTAGCCCAAAACAGGACAGCAGAGTCTTATTTTGCAAAATATTTTACAAACATTAAAAAATTCCTCCACAAAATGATTTATCATCCTTGACTTATGTCTTACTTAACAGACTACAAAACTATGGTATGAGTGTCTGTGGTGGCCCAGTTCACCCCTAACTAAATTAATCAAAGAAATCTATCTTGTCAACTAAAGCTCTGAATTTTTGGAGGGCCTTTTGGATGCTTTCTTTCCCTTCAGCCATCCTGTGGATCACTAGAGCAGAATACTCCAGTGGACTTAAGGAGTAAAGGAAGGGTGAGGTCAAGAAAGACCAAAGCTGAATGTTTCCCCTATACTCTGAAGAGGGAACTGTTTGAACTAGAATTGTTTTTGAATTGCCCAAGAGTATACCTACTACTACCTTGCTCCTTCTCCCATCTGTAAGAGATATTACCTATATGTTCAGCTGTTTGGTGCAGATTCCATACAGCAAGTGAGGTAAGGCTCCTAGAAATATGATTGCTTGTATGAGTTTTGCTGGTAAGAGTTGTGGATCTTATGTGTTGAAATCCATACTGTGGACCTGGCATAAGCTCACAACTGTACAAAGGGACTGAGACTTCTCAGCTTGCGGTGAAGAACAGAGGAGAAAAACAGGAGAAATAAGTTATGGCCAAGTTTAACTTGTACAGAAGAAAACACATAAAAAAAATCTGGGATGACACAAAAAAATTTCTGAATATCCAGAATGGAGAGACTGTGGTTTGCACATTCAGAGTTAACTGGCAGTGTGTGGCTAACACAGTTTGGAATAAATGGGCAATGTAAAATATACATGATCTGTTGGTTTCTCTGCACAGCAATTTCTTTGATGTTTGCTGTAGTGTCTATTTATAAAATTTGTGCTTGCAGGCGGGACAACATGTGATTCCTTTTCCCCCCTGCAGCATTTCAAGGATTTTGTTTCCTTATTAGATTTTCTTTAAAATTAGGAGAAATACAAGAAGAAAACCCTAGCCCTTAAGGGCCAGTTGCAAAGATCCTTTGTGCATGTTTTCATGCTTCAGGTTGATGATACAGCTACGGTTTCTATTCTGAATAAAATATTAAGACTTTACAACAAAGGAGACAAGAGACAATACTCTTGAGTGTCACTATCCCTGGACAGAAGAACAGGTCTTTTAACCCTGTCCACCAGACATGACGACATCAATTGTCAGCATGAAATGTATTTTATGTATGTCTTCATTGCTGTAGATTTCAACAGTGTCAGATGAAAAAAGTGATAGGTGAGAGAGGAATTTTTCAGTGTTAATAAAAAAAAACAAATAAAGCAACCAAAAAAACCTCATCAGTATTTTGAAGGATGGAATAAAACAGGAAGGAAGAAAGGTTAGGAGGAATCAAATTGGGAGAATGTCTTTGCGGAAATTCATAAAAAAATAGATTAAAAGATTTTGAATGTATCAAGGTGTGCTTAGCAAAACAGAATAAGGGAAAAACAAAAACAAAAAAAACAAACCAACAAATAGTTTTAACAACAACATCATAGTAAGATATACACTTAAGAATACTTCAAGCTTGAATGTATAGCTCTTCTGGGAAATTACATACTGGAGTTACTGCCAATAATGCCCTCTTCTGGCGATGCTATTGCAACTAAATCAGCATGTCATTCATCTCAGGACCCTGCATTTTCAGTGCTCAGGGTGAATTTAACTGTAGTCAGGGTGAGACTTTTATCTGAGTTAAATGTCACAACCCACTTCCCCCCCCCCAATTCCAAAGACTAGCTGTAGGTAAATTATTTTAATAAGGTAAGAGATACCACAGTACAGTTTTCTTTTCTTTCTTTTTTTTTCCTTACCCCAAATAATGCTCTCTATGTCATCTGTATATTTATGATAGCTCAAAGACATGGGTGTGTGGATCTAATTAAAAATGTGAAAGGGTTTAGCAGCCTGCTGCTTCCCTGTGAGTCTCTTGTTGCCAACTCTTGGCAGCTCTGCTGTCACCGAGCCAAATGTTTAGTCTTCAGCTGAACTACTGCCAGTGAGCTGCACTGCATTCTGGGACTGTAGAGCCTCGAGGTACTGTGTTAAACTATCTCACATAAGGATGTGCAGCGAGCTGGACTTCATATTCAATCACCCAAAAGAAAAGTGAAGGAGAAAGCCCACTTTTGCCTGGTGAGCCTCAACGTCATGTAAGACACAATGACCAATTCCTTCAGGATTTTGCATCAGGGAAAACAAATAGTTTCTTGAGGTGGATCAACCCATGCATTTGTTTAACGTGTCTATGCAGCAATTGCAATAGTTATATTTAGCAAATTTATTTAAAATCAGTCTGCTCTGGATACTGAATTAGAAAAAGAAATAACAAAAGCATGGCTTTCTGTAGCCTGGCCTCCAAGTCAATGTCTTGTGTTATATAAACATTGTGGAAATCACCTCCAGGTATACTTAGCAAACACAGGGTGGTTTGGTGCAAAGAAAAAAAAAAAAAAAAAAAAAGAAGAAGTTTGGCATATGTTCTTTCCACTCAGCAGCAGGAAAGCTGTGTTGATAGAAACATGCTTAGCACAGTTGCATTGCCTAATAAATTCAGGTATAATGTGGAAATAGATAGGGTTAGAGGCTAAGCTGGCCTGTAGGCTTTGACTGGGGCTCCAACTCACTTAGGGCTTAGAGTGGACTGAAAGAATTGCCAGGTCTCATGAGTCAGTGATGGATTTCCAGCAGATCAGAATTAAATTCTCCTTTTAGCTGTTCTCTTCTGCACATTTTTCTACAAGGGAAATTACTTTTGCTAACAGCAGAGCTGTGTGTGTTGTTGGTATTTTCTTTCTCTTTCCTATTTCTCCACTGTCCCATATTTTGTTTCCACAGACTTCATACCTTCACAACATTTTATTTACTTCTCCTTCTCATCTTCCAATTTTGTTCTTCTCATAAGGTTTTTTCCCTCATCTGCCTGGATTTCACTTCTTTCTCTTAACTTTTACTATCCCCCTCTGCCACTTCCCTTTGCTGTCGTAATGTTCTACCTGGGAGAATGAATGAGCCACCTCTGATGTTAGCTCAGGGACTTAGCAGACTGATTCTGCTGCATTTTATTTCTGGAAATGTTTTCTTTGTATGTTTCTGAAGCCAGCACAATGGTGAAATAATAACTAGGTGCTCCTGATTGCACCATTGCTCCAACTCTTAATGCTGGGTATTTAAGAATAAAACTACAGTTAAAAATCTTGGCTTCATATCAAATACATGTCTGCATTCATTCATAATGCTAACTCCGGATTAGACAGCACTAAAGGGGCAGAGAGCGAGGGGAAAAAATAAACATTTACACTAACGATCACACATTGTTTGTAAAAAGACATTTAAAGGAATAGAAGCGGGCGCAAGTGTGCAACACACCTGAACTCCACTTCTTTGATCTTTCCTCTGGGGTCCTTTTTGTTGCACCGGGCCTGCTCTGGGAGGGAGGCAGGCCTCAGAAGCCGCTTGGCATACAGCCCAGGCTTTGTGGGCCGCTGGAGAGATGGATAGCTAGGTGCAGAAGTGCCCTGAGGCAGGTGTTAAAATGTTGTTCCTAGTTCCTTGGTGGTAATCATTGCAAAACAATCCTGTCTGCTCTATTCGTATCAACAAGCTGCTTTCCCTGGCTCGTTGCTAAGAGACAGTACTGTTGCTTACAAGTTGCTCGGTGCCTTAGACTTTCATAATTTATAATTTATTATCTTAGCATAAAAATTTGTGGGTTTTTTTACATTTTATTTTGCTACCCACCCAATGATTGTTGCATAAAACAAAGGTCACATATCTACCAGAGTTGCAGTTGCTCTTATAATATACTTTGCCTTTGTTGAGTTTTGATTCTGTGAAAAGAAAATGCCTTTATAAACTGAAGATTAATATCATTTTTGTCCATTAACTTCTTGTATTATATAACCGGTTAGGTCAATGGATTCCCTCAAAATTTCTTCACTATTGAAAACATGTTTCTGTCCAACCAAGAAGGAAATGAATTGAAATGATTTCAATTATCGCACGAAAGATGCCGGCTCTTCTTGCTCTACACTTCATCACCTAATAGTTCAACCCATCAATCCTACTTTCACGAAGTTCAGCAGTAGAGATGTTTAACCAATGCCAGAAATTACTCTTGTGCATTAATCTAGCTTTGTGAATATACAAAACTTACCTTGCTAAAGTGTTTTGCACTTAACACCAGTTAAATCAGCTCAGTAGGGAGTAATGCCAAAGCAGAAATGAGAATAATTTGCAGACTTGTTAAGCTACAAAATAACTCTGTCACAGTTCACCAGTTTTTAAAAAATAATTAAAAAAAAAAACAAGGAAGGAAGGAAGGAAGGAAGGAAGGAAGGAAGGAAGGAAGGAAGGAAGGAAGGAAGGAAGGAAGGAAGGAAGGAAGGAAGGAAGGAAGGAAGGAAGGAAGGAAGGAAGGAAGGAAGGAAGGAAGGAAGGAAGGAAGGAAGATGAAGAAATTAATATTATATTCCCTGGTGGAAATTAAGTATACTGACCTGTGCTTGTGATGTTGAACTGAAGCAGATTTAAGAGCTGTACCAATATACAACAATCAGCTATGTTGCTACTGCAAAGACTTAAAAAAACCTGAGCGTATCCCTCATTTAATGGAACTGGTTAGGCCATTTACCAAGAACTACAGAATATTATGGAGAGCTGTAGAAATGGTTATGAAAATGGCATTGGTGCAGACAATATTTGCTCTATAGTTTATGAAAGAGCATCTACCCAGTAAAATCTAGATATACCTGCTCATTTTCCATCCAGCAACCAGTGAAGTTGTCTTTGCATGCACAATACAGAGGTTAAGGCACATACCACCACATCTTGTTGTTCTAGCAAAATAATGAAAGCATGTCCCATGGTGACACCTACATTTTGTGTTGGAAGTGTATTTTTTAATGCTTCAGCAACATAATTCCCTACTAGATATATAATAAGCATGCCAGCCAAGTATATTTTAGTCGTTCTAAATGCATTCAGCAGTTGGTCCTCTTATCAGTTATGCTAATCATGAGGTAACTATGCTCATCAGTTCTTGAGATCATTCTCAAAAATTAACAGTCCAAAAGTTCTCCAATGATCTCAGTTCTCAATAGTTGTTCTCAATACTGTAATGAGTGGTACCACTTGCATTTAGAAAGGGAATCCAGAAACAGCTTAAATCAATGAGGTGTCAGAAACTCCTCACATGTTCCTGAAACCCTGCTCACCAATTCAAATGTAAGCATTTACTCCCTCTCCATTGTAAAGTAAGCAAAATGGGATCCAAAACAACACAAAGATGCTTTAGTGAGTGGCTATTTTGTTATTCGTCAAATGAGTGAAATTGAGGGAATTTGAAGAATCTGAATGAAAATAACATCCTACTCTTATTTTCTATGTTTATGAATAGCCTTGGCAAAAGTACCTCATTTTCTATAAAACAGAGGCACTTTATAAACATGCAGATATAATGCCAGGATACACAGCTCTTATATATAATTTAATGTTAAATTCTTATTGCTGCTGCAACCATTCAGTCATCAAAAAAGATTAATAAGGAAGAGGAATATAATTTATTCATTAACCTACCAAACAAGGCATTCCCATTGACACTGTACGTGCATCACAACTCTCCAAAGATCCAGCTGAAGATCGCCCAAAAGAGGGTGAACTCAAATGCCCAGGCATCTAAAGAACTTATCTGTTACCAAAAATTTTGATGAAAGATGGCCTTTGAAGCCAATATATTTTATCCTGTTTTATTGGGGGGCAGGGAGCTGGGAGTGGGAGAGCTCACTAGGCGTCAAGAAGCAGCCATAATTTCTTACCAATGTCAATTGATAACAAGTACATTCACAGACTGTGGATTAACCTTCTGAAATGTCCATTAAAAAAATTGAAAGTGGAGAGAAACTTGCATTTTTAAAACTCTTGTGGGGACTGTGGATAAAAACAGATTGGTTTGGATTGATTTGCTACTTTTTAGGTTCTTGGGTGAGCAGCAGGCACTAAGGACTTGGGAATCATTTTAAAAAGCACAAAAGAAATATGCTGCAAAAACATTAGTTAAATGGAAAATCTACCATTTTTTGTCCTTAGGTTAAGTCTGGCGGGAGGAAAAATAGATGATATGATCTTATGATTAATTTAGCTGAAACCCACATGTGAAAACATCCAAATGGTCTCGAGGGATTGTCGTCGGTTGTTCACTCAGGTGTATCAAGTCTATGGTCTAATCTGGAGCTACATCTCTGGGGCTCCGCCAGAAATCTGATAAATTATTCTATCATACAAAATCAAACCATATTCAACAGGCTAGATCTTGAGGTTCAGAAAGTAGAGGCTGATGGACCATGTATGGTACATTCATTACTACGTTCATTTGTTCATCAGGACAGCAATAATGTCTGATTAAACAAGCCATAAGAAATATGGTTAAATAATCAGCAGAAAGCAAAAAATATTCTAAATTTTCAGCAGACCAGTTTGAATATTCCTCAGCTACTGATGCTTTTTAAACTGATTCGTTTTTCAATCTAAACTATATGTTGTTTGGCCTAGAGTCTCTTCATAACTTTGATAGGGAAAAATGATCTGAAGGAGTGTAGCTCAGACACACTTCTCTGTCCAGAAAGGCCTTCTGGAAGCTCATGATTGTTGTGTGAAAGAAATGAAATGATTCTCTGTTGCTTTTAAATACTATGCTTTCACAAACAACTAGTATTATTTATCAAAAGTCAATGAAAAACATTACTGAAAATCAGAGCAGTTTATAAGTGGTAGCATTTGATTGAAGCTCTGTTTTAACGGATTAACAAAACAAAACTGAGAAGAGGAAGCCCATTAGAAATCATTTTTTTAACCACCTGATTCATTTTTCCTAGGAATTACTTAAGAGAGTTCTCCTGGGATGAGACATAGTCCTGTGCTGCCCCACAGGAGATCAACATCTTGAATGTTCAGTCCCCTCTTCAGATAAATACATGAAGAATATGGGGGAGAGCTTTTCACTCTTCCCCTATCAGGCAAAATGCCCACTGAATTCAATAGGATTTTTTCATGAGTAAGTCAAGAAGGATTTGGCTCTGGAAGGACATAATGACTGAATAGACTTGGTTCCCATTGTGCTGTGGTATGGTAAAACATGCAGTGCTGGAGTGCATTCTGTCAGTGCCTCTGACTTCCAGAGGATATGGTAATATCTCATTATTGTAAACTAGAAGAAAGGGATCTGGTAGAATTAGGACTGGAGATTATTGTAGGGTTTTTCAGTAGTACAGAAAAAGCAAAGAAATGTAACCATTATGAATACAGGATATTAATAGTTTACATTTGCTCTGTGAACTGTCTTTAATTCCAAGCAAGTTGAGGCAGATGACATGTTTCTCAGCAGTGCCTGGTGACTCCATTCTAACTTAGGGATACACTATCAAAAATGTGACTAAAATGGCCCAGCTTGCAAGTTGTTGATTGTCTCCTGTGAAGAACTAAATGATTTACCTCTCCCTTATTTCATTGACTTTACAAAGCTGTAGTGTTTTGTTGGCTTTTGGAAGCAAGGCATCTGAAACAGGCCTTATGAAGCACCCTGAGAACTTGGCTTAGGCAACAAGGTAAAACCTGGTGTATTCTTTGGCTCAGCTATATGCATTCCCATCCATAGTGCCTGGACACCTCTATCACAGTGTGATGCAACTACTCTATCATAGGGTGATCCAAGATCAAGTGACCCGTAAATCCTGTATGCAGCTTGAAAGTTCCAAACCATTGCTGTAAAGATAACAGAGTTGACATAGTTGATGTAAATAACAGGATATTATATAAGCAAGCTCTGCCCATTTGTAGATCAAGCTGCAGCGTACCTTGAGCCCAGGAAAGGAAGTAACTCAGGCCATGTTTTATCCTGCATATGACTCAAATCTTGTTGATTGGTCAAGCTTTTTTCTAAGTGACAGTATTATAAAGCAGATATGAACACAGATAGTAACCTGGGTTAAATGTTTTTGCTCAGAATATGGTGTAGGTAAGTTAAATTTGCACATACAGCAAATCTTATTTGCTCAGATAAGCTCTGAACCAAATCTTTCACAAATCTTGAGCACTATGGTGTAGCCAGTATACTCTAGACAGATACTTGCTAAAGAGCAAACGTATCTGGCTTTGTCAGGTTGCCGTGGTATAAATGGGAACAGCTGCCATGTTAACAACTAACTCTGGAAGACATCAGTTGTGCCTATGACCCATCTCAGCTGCAGCTATCCTTACCTATGGTTCTGATACCTTGAAGAACATCCCAACTGGCACAGAGGTTGTTCCAACCCTCAGAAAGCTGGAACTTTCCTGTTAAAAACATGTTTGACTGTTACAGGGAAAGTATTGGGGAAATCCATATGTGATTTTTTTGTCACCCTGGCACAAACAAAAATCAATGTTTGTTCTATTTAGGGTATTTGTCCTCCATGGCAAATAATGCAGCTCTTGCTGTTCTCTGTTCCAAAGGAATTATATCTGTAAGTCCTTTGACACACACAGATTTTTTTTTCTTTTTTCTGAAAAACACTCTGAAAATTAATTTATACAGAGTTTATGTGCTGTGTATGAGATGTGTGCATCTCTGTATACACACACAAAGAAAATAATGCTAAGCTGTAAAGTGGAAAGTACGAAATATACAGTGAAAACAGCAAGGGTTAGTGTGAATTAGTGATGCTATTAAAAAAAAACAAAAAACATACCACACCAATCTCTGAATTCTATGTTTACAGAGTCTTTGAGATTCTCAGTGTTCCTGGAGTGCACAACATGAACTTTTATTTAACATAAACCTATCTTTGATGTGCATTATTAATTGATATTTATAGTGTAGTGCAATAAGACTTATCTGGCTGTAGGTACTAGTATAAAGCCATAAATATATTTATCTAGTTTTTCTAATTCCTTAACGTCACTCACTAGTGAAGCAGAGAATAATAGATATTTGATATAAGATTGGCATTTGTATCTAAATAAGGAGGAAATGCATCTGCTTTCAGTAGATCTCTCTTTTTAATGTTTCAGCCTGCAAGAAATGCACATTAATAGCAGCTTCTTCCCTGAGGAAGGTTTTGAACTGGAGTACTTGAGAAGAAACTTACAACAGAGCAGCCTAAAGTGCCACCCAGTCCCTTTTAATTAGCACATCTAAGTCCCCTACATCCCAGATATGATTGAGAATTTCTGCCATTTCATTTTAATATCAGTGTTATATGCTAACGTTTGTCAGACTAAGCTAAAAAGCCACTTCTTTTTATGTTGTTTCCCACATGCAGAGCAGACCTCTTACATTTTTGTTGGCTGCTAACGTACTAAGCGTTTTTTGGCAGCGTGCGGTTCTGGATTGAAGCCATGCATGCAAGTCTTCCACAGTAAGTATGGCCCAAAGGATTAGAGATCAATGGATTTAGTTATCTGGTGAAGTTCCCCTGCCTCTCTGGTGCTATTAAAAGGTTTTGCTATTGTAACGAGCACCAGAACTTTTCATTTTAAACTTGCCTGACTGAGGCTTCCACTTAGGCTAGAGAGTATAAGAAAGTTTCTGGACTTCCACAGGCAGCTTTACTGTCATGCCACTGAAATACAAGTCCAAGAAAAAGTCCAAGCAGATATTTCATACATCTGAAGGGAAAAATTCTGCATATAGGAAAAAAAGAAAACAGAAAGAGAGAAAAAAAAAACAATCCAACATTTCAGTGTGCTATCCAAAGACACTGCCTTAGAGAAAATTGACTTCTAATTAGTTCATCATCAAACTCTGAGAAATAGGGTAAAGCCTGTTTGAAAAAAGTCTCTTGTCTGCAGCAGCACAAGCCTGAGGGAAAGGAATCCTTGGTCCCAAGAGCTCTGAGGCCTCCAAACCACAGACCTGGCCGGTATCTGGCCTGCCGCAGGGTGTTGGCTGAGCAGTATGGACACTGCCCATTGCTCCCAGCTCCACCACTAGTTCCCGTGCTTTTGTGTGCTGTTCAAAGCTACTGATTTGGGCCCCAAAATATCTGCTTCCTCCCCCTTCCCTCCACAAGGCAATTCTCACAGCTGCCACTGAGATTTTCTCTGCAGTGCATGTGTGGTGATTCCTCCTGTGTTTGGCGTCCCCAGTACAGCAGAAACGTAACATAAAGCCCTTCAGGATTTGAACCATGCTGTGTGTGAATATTTTGGCTTTCAGGTTTGAGGGACTAAGCAGTATTTTATTTTCTTTTGTTTAACCGTGGAGCTTCCTGGGGAGAGAAAAAACATGAACCCTGCTAATTTAACATTGAATTTTGTAAGGTGAAAAGAATAAGCCATTTCAGGCATTTTCTTTCATAGTGGACTCTTGCTAGTAGGTAAAACAAAGTTCAAATTTCTGTCCATCCAATGAGTATAGGAAGTGGAATGTCAAAAAGGAATGTCTCTACACCTTCCCACTGTCTTTACCAAAGCCCAGGTATAACTTCAGACACCATTCCTGTAGCTGCCAAGCTTCATATAGTTAATATCTTCAAGAAGGAAAATTAGAAGAGGAAAGTTATAGGAGAGTAAATTCTACTTTTCCACCTATGGATTAGCAAGCTACACACTGAGTCCTCTAATTTTACTGATATTCCAGTTTCCAAAAAAAAAAAAAAACAAAAAAAAACCTCTCCCATAAGCTTCTTCCATTCCAGGATCATACAGGTAAGTTGGAGTTTCCATTGACACAAGCTGAGCTGCTTGAGATGTATCCAAACTGAATTTCTGAAAACCCCACAGATTTAGAAGTTCACTCTTTATTGTTTTTTAGGTGCTTCTAGACTTCCTAATTATTAAATTATTTGCTGATTTTAAAAAAAGCATACCTACTATACTGGCAGTCTTCATATTAATTTTCAGATTTTTCTGAGACCTTGAAAGTTGGTGTGTCCATGCAAGATGCTAAAATAATTACTTTACTGTGTCTAGAGTGCACTAAAATAGTTTTCCTCAGTCAGTCTCTGCTTCTGCAGACAGTTTGAGGACAGGAAAGCAAATTAGGATCTTAACTTTATCAAAATTGGAGCTGCTTTGTGTATGAGGTTTACCTCAATGCAGTATAAATGCAGAAGCCATCTAAACGCCTCAGGTATGAGTGCTATCTTTGCAGGGAGGGACATGCGCCATGAAATCTCTGTTCCCAGCTGTGACCCTTTCCTGTTTGTGTTTCCATTCCCAAGGCAGCATCTAGCCCATTACACTGCACACATTGTCAGCATCTGCAGGTGTCTCCAGGTACAGCTCATCTGATTTTTTTTTCTCTTCTACTTCATCTCTATTTTAAAAACAAAAGTACACTTCTTATTAATAATCTTCCCCTCACCCTTTTATTATGTTGCTGGCTATAGCCTTCCGTAAGCGATTTCACAAACAGCTATATTTACTTTTCTCCTTTTTTTATTTGTCCATTTCCTCCTGCTTTTACTGCAGTAATCTCGGAGCTGATTCCATGCAAACAGACTTGTGCGATGCTGAGCACTGTTAGGGGCAGCAGATAGTGACAAAAGAAAGCAAGGCATAGTCAGCCTCCCTGCCACTTGCTAGAGCACAAGTGCTGCTAGAGGAAAATGCACAGAAATAGGCCACAAAGTGTTGGCTAGAAGTGAGATGATTACACGATCTGTACAGTCATAAAGGATTCCTCCTGTTTCCTCATTAGGTTGGCAAAATGTATCACAAAAGAGCACATGGAGCGTGATCTAGCAGCAGAGGATTTAATGAAGAGAATTTGTCTGTTTCTTTACTAAGTGGCACCAACAACTTTCAGCTTTCTTTTGTTTTTCACTTACCAGTGGGGAAATTATGTTTAATTTAAAGTATTTCTCAATAGCTTACCAAGAAAACAAACCTAGAGGCCAATGTCCAAACTTGTTTTCTGCTTGTAGGTGACTCACACTGATCTTATTCTCAGTCCGTGTTTATATGTTAATGCAATCATACCTATGTCCTTCCCCTCATTTCCCAGCATGTCTTCTTTCACTACTCTTCTTGTAGTACTCCCCAAAGGTTTGCCTGTATCAGTCCACAGTGACTGATTTACACACTAGAAAGTCTCAGAAAGCATAAAGATGCATCATGCATAGCACTGCTTCAGTTTAGAGCAGGGACATGCACAAATTAATTCCCATGATATTTATGGGAACATAAGCATAGAGGGGCAGAGAATTAAAAACAGGGATGCTCCCTAGCAGGCAAGGAAACTGCTGGCTAATATACTCCCTTGGATGAAATCTCACCAAGAAAGTGTTTGGAACCTAACCCTAGACTTCACATGCCAAGTCCTTCAGTCTGGTGCTGTGCTATATGTACCAGTCCAATCTGTGGCAGTGCGTGACTCAGCCAGACCTCACACAGCTGAACTGGGCTTGGAAGCCTCTGCCTATGAATTCCTGGTTTAGACTTCACTTTCTCTGCCTGTTTTCTATTAGCTCTGTGGGTTTTCAGGCTTTTATGGCAATCCTCTGACTGAAAATTACTGCTGCCCAAGACAGCCTAACTGCCAATAAGGTTGCAAACACAGAAGATCTTTTTCAGTAACTCTTTGGGGCATGAAAGGTTGGTTATTTTCAAACTTTTCATTAAATGTACATTTCTGAAAGCTTTAACATTAATTTGCATACACTTCTCTCTCTCTCTCTCTCTCTCTCTCTCTCTCTTTTTTTTTTTTTCCACCCTCATTCTCCTTTTTAAGCTGACATCAAGAATTCAGGCAGAGAGAGGGAGAGGGAGGGAGTGCAAATATATTTTTCATGTAACTCTACTGAAGGCAGGGAATTTACACTAAGAAAAATCTGGGGCCACTCTGTTTATTTTCTTATTCTGGGTTTGCTTATTTTCATGCCACTTAAAATTACATTTAATTGCAACAGTTCTCTATTTCATTTTCAGTTGCACTCCTTTCCCAGCATTTTCCCCAGTACACTTGAAGAGAAAGACTGAATCAATTTGGAAAAATGTGAATATTTCTGAATGTGTGGACACTTCTCACTTCTCAAGTGTGGGAGGAATATTTTACTGCCCACCTACCCATCACTCAAATGTCCCGATCAGGTTATTGAAACAAATTAACCTTAGGAATAATTATCTGAGGAGAAGGATGCTCAAAAGGCACATCAACTACCATCTATGCTTTTTTTACCTATGTACCATAAGCCCAGGCTGGTTTCAGAAAATAAGCTGAGGAATGTCTAAACCCTCTAAGGCACCCACTACTCATTACTCTACTGATCTGAAGTTCCATTACTGGCCAGTAAAACTATTCATACAAAACTCTCACTCTGCTCCAGTTGCATTTTAAAACAAAAGCTTACACTACATGAGACATTTGTAGTCTGATAGCCAAGGCTCTGACATGTGGCCAGCACTGGGGAAAGGGGAAAACATAAACTGAGGATTTTGCTGAAAAGCCATCTGCTGGGGTTTCATGCTATTCTCCAGCACAACCTCTTGGACCATGTTCAGGCTTACTTTCATTTGAAAATTCATCAAACACTCACATGCTGGAGCTTAATTCTCTGGGAAGTTCATGACAAGTAAATTTCAAAGTCACACATGGGTATTCCCATGCCTGAGTAGTCACAGAGGGAATGGCTCATTCACCAAGGGAGCAAAACAGTGCCACGTGACCTAAGGAAGCAATCTTAACTCTGTTACACATCCTGAACACTGTATATGGAATATTTGGAGACAGCTGTTCATGATTAACCCAGATAGGTTTTAAAATATTTACATTCTTCCTCGTGGCCCTGATTCAACAAGGTAGACAGGCATATGTGTAACTAAGCAAACAAATAGCTGGACATGGTAGGAAAGCATAGTGTGAGTAATAACTGAGATGTTTTACTTCTCCTATTACTCCCCTTTCAATAGACAGATGGAAAGAAATTTAGTTGTAGAAAAGATGGGTAAGTTGAGGACAGTGGCCTTGCATGCTGAAAATAGATTGCTGTGACCTGCTCATGGATCAGTGCTAGTCCTTAGAAATATGGAATGCCACACAAGAGTAAAAAGCACGTGGGATAATTTTGAAACAAGTCTCAGTTTAATTTATTTTTAATGTCAAAACTCTTTGTTGCATGTGAGTTTTGCTTGTGGATTTTTCATGAGCAGGAAGAGAAGATACATTCATTGGATGATTTATGCATTTCAAATTATTTGTTCAGCTCACTGCAGAAGGAATTGATACGCTGCAGAAATCCATATTACATCTATTTCACCTTCCTGTAGCTTTGAGGATACATGGCAAAACAGCTTTGCTTAATGCCATATTCATGTGTCCTATGGGAGAAAAGCTATTTTTTTGTTCTTTTCCTGCATCTATATATTCATTAAACATACACACATACACACAGAAGCACTGAAATATGAAGAGATCTAAAAAGCAAAGCAAGCTGAGTAGGAACATGTTTCTGAATTTGTTTGCAAACCTGCGACAGTGAACAAGTCTCAAGAAATGATATAGTTAGGTGAGGCTGCAAAGTTTTGGGGAAGTTCTTTGAATGTACATAAACACGATGTGTGTAGGCAAATGTTTAACTTGCTTTTTTTACTTCTACAAATTATATTATGAAATCAGAAGTCTGTGACTTCTTAGGAATGTCAAATCAATGCATTCCTTCCAAACAGATAATTGCAGGGTACTGCTCTGCTTCTCAGCTTCTATAGTTTTGATTGTTCCACTTTCAGACTGATAATGATCAGACGCTTCAGTTGTTTTAGCTGTTCATTTACATAATACAGGTAGTTTTGGAAACATCACCTGCAGCCCCAAATATAGTGTGTTAGATGCTGCAGACTGAACAGAAAAGAAGCAAACACATTGACTCAATGCAACTAGAGGACAGAGACAAGTCTTGTGCTTTCATTTGCTGCCCTTTGATCACAGGGACCTACATTTTAATCCATCCTAGGCAGAAGAATGGAAAATGTATTTGATCTGATACCTGTATCAGCACTGCTTTAATACACCTCTCTCTAAGATTCAGGATTGAAGCACCTAGATTTAAAATGTCTTTCTAGTGCCAAAAGAGATTGAATTTGACAGATTAGGATTTATGAGTACTGCTAACACGTAGCAGGGGCCATCTGATATGGTCACTCTTATATTGTTCCTGTGAGAGAATGTATTGTAGTGGCTTGGAAGTAGCAATGTGGAAGATATAGTGTGTGTCTTGTTACCACACATGTAATTAGGATCTTAATGAGAAGCTTTCTGTTAACATCATATTAGGGCTAGTGACCTAGAGTGATACAAAGTCAATGGACCCATTACATTGCATGCCATACTGTACAAAGTCCCACTGAGAGCCACAGAATATTGAAGGGCCATCCATATGATGCCCTCAGGGTCTATTCTCCCTTCAATGCATATGTATAACTCTCATTAATGTTAATAGCAGTTACATCTGAATAGTTAGGGGAGAACAGACCCTCTGTTTAATATGAAAGTGTACTTGGAGGTGATTCCACTGGAGCTTTGGGATCCAACACAATGTCAGTGAAGTTACTACCAGTGATATACGAACACCAAGTGAAATCAACATGTTGTTGTGCACTGTTCATACAGTGTGTCCAAAATGTATTGTATTCCTCACCTCCCAAAAAAGATCTCTAGTGTATGCCAAAATTGAGTCCACATAAGCCAAATCTACTATATTCTTTATTTATCCCTTCCTAATATGAAATGGTCTCAGAACATTATCCCTGTTTCAGAGACGAGAAACTAAAGAAAGGTTAATCTCACCTAGTGTTCATGGTCTAAAGACCAGATTAATCTACTTTTCTAAACTCTTCTTATAATTCACAGGAACCGTAAGGTACCTAAAGAAGATAATAGATACTGGTTGTTTTGAGGCAAAATGAGTCATCCTTTAGGAGTGCAAATTTCCTTCCTCTGACTGCACAGGAAGTGGAGACTTAGCTGATTTATGTTTTATGAGATGACTGCAACAATCCCAGGATCATACAATATGTATATATCTGTACAATATCTCGGACCTTGGTCTTTGACTGTCAACTCAACTGCTCCAGCCACCTTTCTTTCTTGACAGTAACTCAATCCCTGGAAAAATTCTTATAGTTGAAAATGTAATCTTACAATAACCTCTGTGATATTCAGTAAGCTTTTACTGTAGAGCAACATATTCTCTGAGCCACCGTAGGCATAGCTGCAGAGGCACTGCTTGGCACAAATAGGATTATGAGCATTTTTTTCTACGTACACTGTAAAGCAACATTTAAAATTTTTGAACTAAAGTTTGTAACACTGAAAATTCTAAGCATTGGCCTAAGTCCCACTGAAACCCTTGGGAAGTCCCTCTGTGACTGACAAAGAGCATCAAGAGAAGGCAGCTCTGATAACCAAGGGGAGTTGGGAACAGGACCAGAGCAGGCAGGAGCAGTGGCCTCACCGGTATGAATCACAGTCTCATCACATCCTAGCAAGAAAAACAGATCAGATTCAGATTCAACAGAAGTCCAGTGGTCACTCTTGGGTCTGTGCTGGTGAAAGACAAACCAGAAAGTCAAATCAGTGTAGATCAGAAAGGGGCCAAAGTTGAGAACATGATCTTGAGGTCAGATCTCATGTGAAGGAGGGACAAGCAATGAGACAGAAAAAGGGCAGGCATCTGTGCTCCGTGTACACTGATCCTGAGCTCGGGCAACCAAACTCCCAGCTTAGAGAGGGACAATGAGCTCAAGGCTCTGACAGCCATTGCTTCAGAGTGGAAAGTCCCAGCTTAAATTTCCAGAATGTTCATGCTGTTACATTTGACTTAGCACTTGCAATAAGATTAATCAAAGTCACTAGGCATTTTGAAAGTAGATATGGATCATATATCCTATTGTTGCGAGAGGAGGAACTCATGAAAGTATAAATGGACATATACCAGCCAAGGCACTTTTAAATGGTCATGATTGCAAGTCAATAAGTCCTGTACCTCTGAGGCTTTCTGTTGCAGTTCTTTTCTGCTAATATCCAGGCTGGCAATTAACCATCATGTTTTGAGTCATTAGACCACCTAGGAGTCATGGCAAGGACAAAACCAAGGTAAATTTGAATTAGAGTACAATGACAGAATGAGATGGTACTCTGTTGTCAAACCTTATCCTTACCTCACCAGCATATCTGACTACTATCACTTCATTTCAGTATCTTCCCATCCCTCAGGCGATGACTTAGCTGTGATTATTCTATGACCATTTAATCTTTTATCAGACCACACTCTGACTCACCCTACTCCACTCAGCACCTAAAAGCATGTTCCCAGGAAGCAAGGACAAGTCATCAGCCTCAGCACACTCAAGTTCAAAGAAACATTAAAATTCTTTTACTGCTGTATGTAGCCTTTGTGTATGACAGCAGCTATCAAGTGTGCTGCCATTCCTAGGCTGGACCCCTACTCACTAAAATAGCCACTACGTTACACTAGGCACTACACTAACATGACTGTGGAGACTACATAAATTGTTACTTCTTTGTCACACTATAACTTTATATTTTCTTATGCAAATATACATATTTGTGAAAGTGCAGACTATTTATTTGAAAGACAGCAATGACTGTGATGGAGGATTAAAACTCTAGAAACAATAATTTCAACTAATGTTAGAAATATGTGGTTCAGAGATATTCAGTGTATAATGTAGCCACAGTCCTAATGTTTACACTAAAAAATAAATGCAAGACTGAAATCTTTTTGAACAAAAACAGGTCAAGGAGGAAAAGAAAAGGACTGTGTATGGATG
This sequence comes from Gallus gallus, assembly GCF_016699485.2. Lineage (NCBI taxonomy): Eukaryota > Metazoa > Chordata > Aves > Galliformes > Phasianidae > Gallus > Gallus gallus. The sequence continues at coordinate 46,666,510 of NC_052536.1, read as the reverse complement.
TGTGCATAGGTATCTGCATACAGCCATACCGAAAATGGGCATTGGATAAACACCTCCTTCTCTCTCTGTGTATGACTATACCTTTAGATATATACAGTGAGTGTGTGAATACACTACATTTAGTTAAAAAATAAAGACTTCTATTCATATCTGCCTTGATAAACGCATAAATGTACAGACAGTTTCTTGGCCACAACTACTGCATGCTTGACAGATATGGTCACCTCATACCAGACCTCACCTAGACCTGGAGCAAAGACAAATCCAGTTTGATTGATTGGGATATTGTGTATTCATTCATTAGTCCAGGCTTTGGCAGACAAGACCTGGCAGGTATCTTCTTGTAAGCAGACGGCTTTCCTGGTGTGGTCTTGGCTTTTCTGGCAGCTTAGCTGTGAAATTTTATACACTTCTGTGGCGGGGATTAAGGCTATCAGGACTCCAAGATTTCTCATATATTAGACTGAATATTCAGACTGAACCCATTGTATTCCCCATCTCTTAGAAAATGAAGTCTGTGTTGCTGCTGTTGGGCCTTCCTATGTAGATTGGATGTGAGGTCTGTTTTTCAAAGTTTTTTGTTTGTTTGTTTGTTGTGTTTTTTTAAGGTAAGAAAACACCTGGAATTAGTATCAGGTTTTATATAAGATTCTCTTTCAATTTATTTCAGCATTGTCCCACTGTCTCACAGGCTAAGTTTTAATATTCCCTCCAGAGAGAGAATTAAAATGAAAAAGGGAACCAAGAGAGATAATCAGAGACCCAAACCAAAATTTTCAGTGGTAATACATGGTTTTTAAGTCAATTATGTGTCATCGGGACAGGTTTGCAGGCTTAGAGATAACTCACGCTTAAAGTTGGTATTAAGATGTGTAAGTACTTTGGGTACTGAAAGAGACAGCAAAGGAAAACACTTCTTGTATTGGCCATTTAATATTTTCTTCATTCATGATTTTCCCCAGACCATAAATCCATCACTATGTAAACTTGCCAAGAAAAATGTAAAGCGGATCACACTGCACAGCATATGATTTGTTCAAAGTGAGTTATGTTCATCAATTAAAAAGAGCCAAAAGACTGGATTAAAATAAGTTGTCTCCATCCTTATTCTCAGAAAACATATTTTATAGTATTTAGCTGGTAAAAAAAAAAAAATAATTCATATCCACTAGAAGTCTCTTTAAATACTTTCAGAGCAGAATGAAAATACTTACTATAGAAAAAAAAATAGACCCATCTCTTTGAGGTGTTTTTTATAGGTAGATATTCCTGATCTATGAAGTTCAAAAGTTAAAAAAAAAAAAAAAAAAAAAAAGTAAAAAAGTTATTTCATGTTATTCACTTGTATTTTTAAAGCTTTCTGATATATTAGGCTTTGGGATGGTAAGTAAAGAATGTATATATTGCTGATCCATTTCTTTTTTTTGTTTTTCAGTCAACATGTTTTCTTTGTTTTTAATTAAATGAAGCTGACAGTATTATAGTCTCTTCACTCACACCCACTGAATGCCAGATCAAAACTAAGAACAGTTACAGTCTCTGAACCTGGAAAAGCTTAGATTAATTCTTGACTTTATGACTATGATTTGTTCTGTTGCCTTCAGTGGACTGATTTTAATACAGCTTCTGACTGTGCAGGGAGGTTTGCAGGCAGGTTTGTAAGTAATTACAAGCACAAAAAATGAATACATTTATTGAGGTCACTATGACATGTCAAAAGAGGGAGATCAAAATTCTTTTGAGAGGACTTAGAGATGTATTATTATTAAATAATTAAAAATTACTAAATGATTCATGCTTTGTTTTGCTTTCTTCATTCAATGTTTAACAGATAGGATTTTCTGTTACTTGATTAAAGATAACTACATTTCCTGTGAGAGCACAGCCAAAATTATTGTATAATATTATCAAATAAAAGATTGGTTAAAATAGGCCTTTTGCAGCTACTCACTGAACATACCTAATTTTTACCACTGGAATCTTCATTTTGTTTCTTCAGGTAGCTTGGATAAGTAAAATTTTCACTGTACTAACAATAGCTATTCTACAACTACCCTCGTTTGAGTTTAGTAACTTTTGGTGTATGATTGATCACATGCTATTTGTTTTTCTTTTTCATCAATGCCTAAATCTTTTATAGTTGGAAGATGAAGCCATCCCATTAGCTGTAATTGGTGCTGGATCACACTCCTGGAAGAAAATAATAGAGTGTAATATAATTCATACCCAAATGTGTTCACTAAGAATTATGCCAGCTCCTGTGAATAGCACCCATTCCTGGTACTAGGTGTTTTTAAAAAGCTCCTAAATACAATATTATATACCCATATGAGAAATCTCCCAAGAAGAATCTCCAGTTTCAAATATTTTTTATTCAAGATTGCTATTATTTATAGCAATATTTATATAGATAGCCAAGAAGAACAGTAGAAGGAACTACCATAGAGAGCAGCAAATGAAAAAAATAAAGTGATTTCCATTTATTATAACAATCTTTAAGAGAACGTACTTACACTTTCTAGTGATGTTGGGGTAACAGTATGTACAGTTGACTACTTATACATTAAAGATATATTTTAAAAATGGATAGGACAGTTGTGTATGTAGGTAGCCAGAAAAATGACAGACAAGTCCATAAACAAAATTTAGTTGTACAGATAGGAATAGAGAAAAAGGAAAATATACCCTCTTTTCAGGTACTTGTTTGGTATAAAAATGCTGCACTCTCATATTTATTGAGGTGACTTTTAATAAAAAGCCCAAAGAAGAATTATTTCGCAAACTAGATAAAAATAATCTAGTTTCTTTGTTTAATGATGAAGAGTTTGTTTTTTTAATTTTCTTTTTTTTTTTTTTCAAGATGACTAGCACAAAAGCCGTGTTTTTAGTGCTGCACTAGCATATGTGTAGCAAGCATGGAAAATGCTATGTAAATAATCATATAACAAGAATGCTTTCCCACTGTAAACTTGGACTCCCTGTTGTATGTATTTAACTTAGTTCATTCTGGACATGTTTTTTTTAAAAAGCAACAATACTGGGGAAGGGACACTTGACTGGCAGGGCAGACCTTAGAACTGGCTGCCCGTTGGAGTACTGAAATGAGAGAACTTTGGTTAGTGAATGTCATTGCATTACCACTTCATCATCTGTTATATGATTTGTCTAAGCAGGGCTGGTCAGTAAGATAGTCCCCATAGAGAAAAATAATAACCTGACATAAGCAGAATGCTTTAGTGTGTGCCCAATCTAAATAAACAAGTTGAAGAGAAATAAGAGATCTGCTCTCCTTCATCCTACTAACCACAGACTATACAATGGCAGTGATTATGACCTTTTCATTGCATTTCTGAAGTGCAGAGGCTTGTGTTCAAGACAGTTGGATGAGAGCGCAGTTAAGCTCTTTCACTTTGGGCGCTCAGAAGACAACCAGGCAGACGAACAAGACACAAAAGAACAGCTATTTTTTTCCAGTCTGCCATGCTATCTCATTCTGGAAATGAGAGTGGGCCTTGATCAGCAAAGCTGGCACCAACACAACCCCGTGTCTAGCAGTGGCACAGCATTTGTACCTTTTCAGAGTCTCAGTGTACAGTACCTGTCCCAGATACAGTAGCTACAGATGTCCCTGCTAATCTGGCTGTCCTTCTTCATTCCCACTCTTCTCAGTTCCCAGTTATGTGGACTATGGCTTAATGCCATAATTCATCCCAGATAATTAATCATTTAAACACCTCTCTCCTAAATGCATTATTAGCCCTATGTTGCAGATAGTGAAAATTGAATAGATTAAGTGGTTTGCCCATATCCACAGGAGAAATCTGTACTGACTGGGATCAGATCCCATCAAATACACGGGGTTAGCTTCAAATGTGAAAGATGTAGTCCAATCAAATAGATCTGTAATGACAAATAACATTTTAACTTCATTCTGATATCCACTTGTTGGTGTTTCTCATTCAACGAACATTTCCTTCAGTATGGATTGGAAGAGGAAAACTGAAAATTTTGTCTAAGAACATGGTTTTAGTGAGCCATGTGAAAAAAATATCATGGCATCATTACTCAGGAAAGATAGTAGCTAGGGTAACTAGAGTTTTCATGACTTACCCAAGAGAGTTCGTGGCATTGGTGGAAAACGGACCCAGAATTTCTGAATCCTAGTCAAGTTCTATAACCACAAGATGACTCTAGGACTAGCTGTAACCTTCAACTACCCCTGCCCAAGAATTCAGCCAGGCGCCTCTGAATCAATGAGAAGTAGTTTATTTCTCTTGATGAAGTACCAATAAATCTCTGAGTGAGTCAGTAGGAACCATGTAGTTTTTCTCCAGTGAGAAATAACCTGGCATATAACATATTGCACTGTCTTCTCTTCCAGAGCAGTTTTCTTCCTTTTCCAGAGGTCTATGAATTTTTGAAGCTCCATCCAATCTTGAAAGCATACAGGGAAACTGGTTCCCCATTGACACAAGCTAGAGATGAACCTTCCTTAGAGAATGAGTATTTATGTGTTCTGTTTCTTTCTGATAGTCATTTTTCCAGAATTGAGAATACATAAAGATATTTTTAGGAAACCGCAGCACATGCCAAATACTTGCCTGAGTGCTTTATGACCTTATGGTGAGGCCTTTTTAAGGGGCAAAACATTAGCATAGAATAGTGGCAAGATTCTGTTAGAGAAATATTTTTAAAAATACATGGTTAATTATCGTTTTACTGGAGAACAAAGCAATACGTCTCTAATAAGAACAATATTCCTGGGGGCTGGGGGAGGGGAAGTACATACATGCTCACATAAAGAAGCTTAATAATTTTCCAGGAATGGAATTTGCAGTTATTGTCCCCATAGAAAATTTACTAATCTATAATTTCATTCCTAAAATATAGTAAGGTGATTCAACCCCAGTAGAACCAAGTACTTCAACAAATTCCCAGCCTTGAACTCATAAATAGAACCATCAATTAAATATAATACTAATTTGTGTATAAGCGGGACTGAAAACAGGGAAACCAAACTGAAAAAAGGAAGACATGAAAAAGACAAGAAACTAGAAGGAAATCCTGATCTTAATATACAGCTTTAAAGTTAGCTAAGAATCTTCATTAAGAGTCTTTTCCCTTTCTTTCTGGGAGAAAAAAAGAAAAAAAGAAAAAGAAAAAAAAAAGCTGCCTTTGGGCATGAAAGAATTGAAATTAAATCAAATTCTTTCATGGTCAAGGTGCAATAAGAGTACCCCAAGCTTTTTTTCATCTTTAGATTCATTTCCTTTGTAGAAAGAATTGGAGGAATAGGAACATTTACTAAAATTTGTTGATAAAATCTTATGGAGTCAAATTATTTTTCCTTCAATTTTATATGCATTAGTGCTTCTGAGCATACAGGATCTGTGTAAGGCACATCTTTGAATACATAAAGCATTGCCAGACTTAACAAAAAGAGGTGGTAGGCACCCATTCTATAAGTTAAGTGTTACAGGATGATGCCAGACAAAATCCAGGCATTCCTTATGAATTATACAAAAAGAGCTATATGCTGTAAAATGCTTTCTATGCATAGCATGGTGGGAAAAGTAACAAAAGTAATGTTGTTTCCAATAATCTTAAAAATTAAAATGGGGATCTTCATGGAAAAGCTGTGGGAAGGAAAGGAGAAAGAAAAGAGGAAAAGGAGAAAGAATTAAAGTTTTTTGTTCTCCCATCCAGAAGCATTGTTTCAGTTAAAAACTTAAGCACTTGCTCAACTTTCACTGCGTTTCTGTTTCTATTAAATTCAATAAACTCTGTTGAATAAGAGAGATTGTTTCCACAACTTTGATTTCTGATGCACTTTAAGAAAGAAACATATTGAAATTCAGGTTTTCCTGGCACACCAGCCCATCATCAGTCTCATTTTGCAAGGCCACTGTGCCTTTAATTTATAAAAGATTGTGTTACCAAAGTTAAGAATGAAAATTTTAGCTTTTTTGTTTAACTCTAATGTAGCACCTGACCACTGCTAAAGGGAATACTTAACATGAAATCAATTCACATAATAGTCACAGATTCAAGAGAGAAAACAAATATTTTATGACTATGAAATATTCTTCCCGAAACATATTTGCAATACTTTTAATAACAGTAAGTTTTCATGAATAATCAATCAACATTAAAGACAACAGGACAGATTCAGTGCATACTTAATCTATAAAATAGTATACTCGAGTGGCCAGAACCAATTGAATTTTCACCAGTGCTTTGCATAGGAAACACTAATGTAGTATATCCAAGGTTACTTAACTACAGTGCTCTGGTATTTCCTCTGTTTCGTGTAGGTTCTATGTACATCCATATGGGGCTCATCAAAATCTACTGTGGAGCGACTGATCCACATTTTGGCTGAATACAAGAGCAACTGAACTTCTCCTGTGATGCCGTAAAATGAAATGAGTAATTTTACAGTCAAAAGTAATTTATAGTCTGTAGATTTAAGCCTTGTTTATATACATAGTGGCTGCAGTTTAATTAAACTGGTGCCAACCTCCATTTGGACATCTTTCTGTTTTAGTTGGTTTAGTTTAAGCCTATTTTAAGTGACTTACAAATAATCCAAAATATGAGTGTCCACACAGAGCTTTTTGTACTATCTTAATAAAATTTAAAGTCAGATTTTTAATTGATACCAGTACAGTTCAACAGATTCTCAGATACAGAAGAGACTATATGAGATGCTCCAAAGGATGAAGGCCCACCTGATATCTATTAGTGCTAAGTGAAACACAATTATTTAGAAGCAAGTGCTAAAAGGAATACAGATGGAAGACATTAAGTGAAACTAACAGTAATTACAAAGACTAATAATGGGAAGAGAAAAAGCCAACTGAGGTTGAACCAAACTTGTATGTCCTCTGAATGCTAGTCACTTTAAGTCAAATCCCAAGTAACTACAGGTAGGCATGTGGGGGTATCCCTTCTACATTTATATCACTGCCTTCCATGTTGATAGAACAAAATTTATAAGGAGTATTCTAAAATAGAAATATCAGGTGCTAGGATGAGACTTTGCTAGGCTCCCTGCTTTGTTATCCCTGCTTTGCACTGAAACAGCACCTGCTCGTAGGAGAAGAGAAAGCCTTTACAGAGAATAAACTTCTGTTCCTTGCAAACTTGCAGTTCCCTTGGGGCAGAGTAGAAGACAGATATTTATAGCAGGCAATAAAGAGTATGCATAAAGTCTGTCTGGGGCAGGCTAAATATATTTTATCAAATCAAATTACCTTGGATTTTCCTGAGAAATCTTAACTCTGGCTTTGCTTACTATATCAGCGCAAATTCTTCATCCTGATGGCAATAATGTTATTCTACATATGGCTGCACAAGAAGCTCCTGAATGGTTTGTATGGGCTATTACTTCTTGAGAGTTCATTCACTTCCTTCATCCCACCATTACTATCTATAGGAGCAGGACGCCAGCAGATGATGTCAGAATTTTCCAGAAATCTAAGGACTGGTGTACTCTCTATTCCTATCTATTTTAACAATTGCTGCCAGATAGCAAATGCTCTAATTTTAGTTGACATTAGGGGAAGTTGTAGTGGCTCATAACCTAGGAGAAAAAGGCTACTGAGGCATGGACTTAGATGAATTCTAGTGGGTTCTTTCAGAGAATGATCAAATCAGAGTATGATCTTTTTGTCCTGATAATTTATGATAAACGATAAATCCTCTACATTACTTCTGTCCTGCGGGCATATACATTTTATTTTAAGTGATAGCAATTAAGAAGTTGAAGAGTGGTAATGCTGGTACTTAAGATCACCATTTATGCACTACAAGGTCCTCCGCATACCTTGCTTCATAAAGGCACAAAATGTGAAGGCATCAGAGATTGTATGAGGAAAGCACTAACACATGTGCCTTCAATCATCCACATTAACACAATATATTAAATATCTGCACAAATTAAAAGATGTGCTTAACAATAATTCTTAGATGTTTTCCTATGAAACACTTTATGAGCAGAAGCATGGAAAACAATGTTGATATCATATATATATGTTATCAAAGATACCAAAAGCATCTCTCAAGGTACTGCTGTATGGTAACTGGAAGGACATGTTGATTAATTAGGTTTGAAAGTTGTTGACTAGACAAGCATTTTTGTAGTGGAGATACCTAAAGAAAGTTGTTGATTAGCTTTACAAATTGAGAATCCTGTTGAGATATGTATGAAATCAGACCCTGATAGTGTCTTTCTTGCCCTAATGTAATTTATGTATTTGGTGGCCTGGGCCACAAGGGAATAGATGCTTAAAGCATATCCTTCTGGTGTCAGAAGCAAAGAAAAAAGAATTAACTCAGGCTTTGCTAGTATTTGATTTTCTTTCCCAGGCAACAAAGAAAGAGGATCAAATCGTATCATTATATTGACCTTAACAATAAATATGCCAGTGTATTCATATACAGTTTTCGTATAATGAATGAGAGTATCCTGCTTTAAATAGATAAACAGGTAATGGTTAGGACTCTCTCCTATAGAAAGTCATATGTTATACAAGCACAGTCGTAAAATATGTTGCAGACTATAATTTAATTAAGACTAACATTAGGACATATGCATTCCTTTGTCAAGACTTCTTCTTTCTGTCTGCAGGCAATGGCATTTTTACACTTGAAAGAAAAGGAGGAAAAAAGATATTGAATTGAGGAAAGTTTGTTGCCTATATTTCTTTCAGGCACATTAGGTACATCTAACCCACTGTGCTACAAATCTAAAAGTTATTGTATGTTAAGGTAGGACTGAAGCAAAGCCCAATTAATATATGCCAACATAATGAAGTCCGGAAATTTTTTATTTCTAGATGCTTATGCATGGGTTCAAGTCCATTTCTACAAACAGCTTAGGTAACCTAAAGAAAGGACAGTTATGAGTGTCCAGATTTGAGGGAAGTTATTTTATTGCACTGGAAAAGGAGATGACCTAATTTGTGTCTGCTCAAACTCTGCTGTACATGTGTCCAGTTTTAAAGGTAGTGATGCAAATCTTCTTGACTATGCAGATACCTGCTTAGATAGAAACTAGGATTCCTTAGGATCAAACTATTGTTTTTTCTTCAGCCACAACAACAGTGAAATTGCTGATTCCTTGATTCCTTCCAAATCTGGCATTAGAGAAGTGTAAGCCTAGAGGCAATACTTAAAGAATGCAAGGTGAGATTTTTGCTTCCCCCCCCCCCCCCCCCCCCCCCCCCCCCCCACACACACACACAGGAATATTGAATGGTGGGTGGAAATAATTTTACCTCCGAGGATTTGCATTCATGGTTCTCAGCATGTCCTAAAACAACGAGCAACATCCAGGAAAAATAGGTGGGTATGCCGTCAATCAAGCTGACTCACCCTGGGCTGTTGTTTTCTATGCTTCCCTCTTTCAATTTGCAATGCAAGATCTGGGGGCAGAGGTGGGGTTAGAGCATTTGCCTGCTTTGTGCTTGTCCATTGCTCATGACTGGGACAGTGAGGTAAACCATTATGTCTCTCAGGTGCTGCTTCAGTGTTATCTCTGTTGACACTAAGGCTGGCAACTCTGATGCTATATGCAGGTGATTAAAATACAGAAAGAACAAAAATGGTGTGGAGCTGAGTCATTTTCACTCCTCTTGATTTGAATGAGAATACTACAACTAACCAATGAAACTATCAGCCTTCGGGCTTCAAATGCACAAAAGGGAAAGTTTGTTTTCACACAGCACAATAATTAAATTGTGAAACTTATTGTCATTTCAAGGAAAGCTGGCTAAAAGTAAAATGGCATTTAAGAACAGGTTAGACAAATTTATGGATGATAGGACCGTTGGCATCTATTAAGCTCAATGGGGCTGATGCAAAACCGGGCTCATCAAATTCCTCAGATTATGTCTGTGAGAATCTGAGCAGGAATACCTGGGGGAAGATACCTTTGTATCAACTCTGTTCTTACTTTCTTCTGTCAGTATCCTCTACTCACCAATGCCGTAGACAGAAGAGCAGGCCTAATGAACTAGTATTCAGACTGCAACCTGAATCAGTATGGACATAGCGCTCCAGGTGTGGCCTTGCACGCACTGAGTGGAGGAGAAGGATTCCCTCCCTTGACCTCTTGGCTTGCTAAATGTTTATGGAGAACAAACAGTGGATCAGAGCACAGAGGTTGTGCATTTCAGCAGTGGTAACAGAGGCAGTGGGTAACTTCAACTGGTGCAGACTTTTACAAACGCAGCATGCAAGCTTTTGTTCATTGCTAGCATAGCTAATGGTGGTGACTATGTTGAGAGACAGTGTTTTGTAACTGAGAATTTGCTCTATCAAAGAATGTTACTGTGCTACTTGTATCTGTTGTAGTTTCCATGGAAAGAAATAGGACACATTACTTTCAGACTAACCTATGTAAATACCTATAGGAGAACATACGCTGTTTTAACATTCTAGTAGGCTAGAACTAGTAGGCTAGTTGTTTCCATATGTGACCAGAAGTGGTGATAATATAAACATGTATATATAGTGTGGTGCAGCCCTAAGTCATCAGTTCAGCTACAGGATGCATACAGAATGGTCAAATGCAATAATGCCTCCAATACATCCAATGCATCATTTTAGGGATACAGGGAGCTGCTCCATCTTTACATACATTTAATTCTTGGCCTCTGTGAAAAGTCTGCCAGCAAGGCTGACAATTGCTGTCAACTGTGGTGGATATTTGAAGTTGGCCAGTAATTTAATTGCTGGCTAATAGGTGCAACTTGGAAGTCTGGGAACTTTGCGGTCTCATAACTCTCTTTTTCCCCATTCTAGCCCTGCCATTTCACTGGGTTGTTTCATCAAGGGAAGTAATTATAAAAGCTGATAGCAGTTTTCTCTAAATTGTTGGCAGGGAGCCAGCATTATGCTACAGAGGTGCGGTGCACTGCATCAAGTGGTTGCACTGAGTGACGCTCTGTAATGATGTGATGTGGCTATGTGATTAAATACTGGCTTCCTGCCGAATCATTCTCCCTGGGAAACAATTGTCACTGCACTTAGCATCTCTCCCCATTTGAGAGCAACATGCCTTGCTTTCACCAGAAGAGAAAGGCTTTTATTGCTAAGGGTGAAAACCTGGTGTCTTCAACTGGTGCCTTCTTCAGATAAACTCTTCCTGAAGTCAAGGGCATGAAGGTCTGGTCTTAGAAAGGTTTATTTTCATCAGGATATGAGTAAAAATTATGAAGAAAAGCTACATCAGGAAAAACAAAATTTGTGCTCTTCCCTAGTCCATCCATTCGTTTCTGTCTCCCACCCAACTTATCTTTCCATGCTCCTTAGTCCACAGACTACTCCACACAATTTCTGAGGAAGGGAAAAAGCCCCTTTTTAAGACTTGTCTCAATATTTGCTATGACTCAAAGCTCCAAATAACTGCACAAAGTATGAAGAAAAGCTCACCCTTTGATAAAGGATAACATTCCTTCTGGACAGAGATGACAGAATGCCAAAATAAAACTAGAGGTCATCTACTTATGCTGCCTTGTAAAGACCACCAGAAGGAGAGATCTCCTTTGAGTTCTTAAGACCACATACACACATAAGATAAATTCAAAACTCTGGCAATTTCTTAATCTCCACTGACCTATTAACCTTAAGGACCAAAACAGCGACTCTAGGTTCCCAGAACATGGTGGTAACACATCTCCTTCGCTTACAGATAGAGTTCTGAATCAGGGACAGAAAAGACAGAAAAGAGGGGTCATCTCTCTCATACAGCTAGCACCATCTAGTGACTGTTACTGAAGGGACCTCCAGCAGGCTACATCATCAGGAACTGCGATATCCCTAAGCTCCCCTTTGGGACACTAAAAGAAATGCAGAAGCTTCAAAAAAGAGAAAGAGATTCTTTTCTTTTCTGCCTGTCATCTCCTACCTGTATCAAAATAAGTTCCACATGCATGGCTTTATACAAACCTGTAGTCTTAAGATCCTTATGTGATCAATGAAACCTCTCCACAAGCGTGCAGCTGACTTGTGACTCCGATATTGGAGTAGGAAGCAGGAAGGCCAAAGTCACAATGCACACAGCTCACATGTTGAGCAGTGTAACCAGTCCTGGAGGCACTGGTGGTAGGCATGCATGAATCTATGTTACAAAGAGAAGATCTGGAACAGTCATATAAAAACCTCCAAGACCCAAGTGCAATCACATGTTTATGGACAAGTCCATAAACATGCACAAAATAGTACTCCATCAGTGGGACACCCATGTGCTTTTAGGATACTGTACTCTCTGAGAACAGTTAAATAGATAACACAGTTTACTTATATGAACACACATGATTTCCCATCCTCACTGAAGAGTACCTCATTTCAAGGGGTATCCAGGATCATATTACTAACTGTTGCCTTTAAAGATTATAGGTGCAGGAGATGTTGAGTTAATGTTTTTGTTGGCAAGTTCTTTGTTTTCTCCTTGTAGTATTCTCCTAAATACTCTTTACTAAACTTACCAGGATATTGATAATTTTTTTTCGAGCACTGAAACTAGCAATGCTTTTCTAAGACTTCTATCGCAAACACAACTTCTCTAAGGTAAACAGATACAGCTCTTCTGAAACTGCTTGAAAAAGTGTCCCCATAACGTCTTAGAATTATTTTCTTTCCATCCTACTACTTCGGGAATTGAAAGAAACATCTTCCCATCTTTCCATCCAGAACAGGAACCTCAAGACTGAAGATCAGAATAACTATTTACAGAAACATTATACATTCTGCATTGCTCTATTTTTTTTTCTGTCTTAAGAAGATACTTAGAGGCAGGGAAAACCTTAATTTGTCTTTATCTTTGTAACTCCAAATTAAGGAGTTTCCAAATCACCTTTCCAAATTGAGAACTATGACTTTGGTTGTTATTAGAGCTTTGCAAATATATGCAGATATGTCTCAAGGCTAAAAGTGAGGTGAGCCTCTGGCTCTCCAGTTCTAATATTTGCTCGTGTCACGGTTGTTCCCTGTCATGCATCTGCATCCCTCCATGCATTGTGCATGAGCAGGACTGTTGTTCTCTTTGAGGCAGAAAAATTACCCCTGGCTCCAAGCATTTAAACCAGGTGTCAAAAAAAAAAAAAAAAAAAAAAAAAAAAAGAGAGAGAGAGAGAGAGAGAGAGAAAATGATATTATTCTTGACACTGGACCAGAATAAATTCATTTGCTATTGATTTATTTATCCAGAAGCTTGATCTTCTGTATTAATTTCTCATACAAAAATGAGAACCAATATGTCTCGTTTGCAATTAAAAAAAAAAAGAAAGAAATTAAAGTATTAATCAAAATCAGATAAATGAGGCAAAAAGCTCAACCCTGCCCTTGTGCCTAACTAATTATTTTGAACAGCTCTGGTCTGTTCACCTCTGTGCTGAGTTGGTAATGTAACCCCCTTTGGTCGATTCAAGATCTCTAGCAACACCTATGGGAGAGTCTTTAATTAATCCTCTGTTACTGTTGTAATTGCATTATCCTCAGGGAAAGCCTGACTAGCCAGGAATATTATTTTAAATATATACTGTAAACAACATATGTCCTCAGGAGAGTTCAGTTAATACAACCATTTTGACCCTTTCGCTGCTGGGTGCTTAACAGTTTATTTTCATAACCACTGAAAAGGGCTTTTTCCATTTCATGTGGGGTTATTTAGACTTCATGCTAAAAAACTGCATAGTGCAATTACATATCTACCCACCAAATAAAATAATTGCTTACAGGCTGCTTATATTATTTCCAGTTAAATGAAGAAGGCACTGATGTTTTGCTCTGTTCCAGCCTGCTGTCTCATTGTGAAACACAGTCTTTTGTGAAAACAGATTTCTCTAACCTTTGCCTCTGCTGTACCTTCCATATATTCTGCTAAGCAGTGAGATACAGCCCAGCAGGATCTCCTTGTTCTCCTCATTTCTCTTACACATTTGATGTAAAGGCAGGATTGCAGGTCTTTTGGAGCAAGAGAGTGGGAGCCTGGAGTGCTGCTCCTGGTCTTGCAGCTCTTCCGTAAGTTTTGTTGATTGCAAAAAGTTAACAGAATTTAACATCTGGCTCTAATTATTTTGTTTTCTAAAAATACGAAGACTCTCTTGCATATTACAAACTTTGACTAACATTTTAAAGGAATCCTTCTTCAGTGGGCTTCTCTGTGCCTCTTTTCACAGATTTTCTGTTGTCAAAAAAGAGGCATGCAGCTTGTCAGGGAATGTCCTGTGGAAAGTGTTACATAAGTACAATGTATTTTAGCAAGGACATAAACAAACAAACAAATAAAGAAAGAAAGAAATGGGCCTTTGGGGCTGTTTTCTGCTAGAAGGCCTTGACTATTTGTTTAAACCTCTCTTTTTTCACCTGTCTGATCTACAGACACCAGCTATGGCAGGTGTAGCATAAAGAGATCAAGTTATTTGATTAAATGCATAGGGTTATGGAAGGTCAGACTCTGAAACAAATTTCAAAATTCAAAATTTTCAAAACCTTCACTTGTTTTAGGCACTATTTAGTGATGTCTCAAAAAAAAAATGAGTGGATTTACCTTTGTTTCTGATTTCAAGGAATGATATGACAGTCCCAGCTGATCACTGATTGGTGCACTTTTCACCTCCTAAATATATATTTTTTTCTCATTTGTGACTCAGTGACTCCATAAACAACAGCTTTCTTGTACAGTCATTTTACCAGCTGTGTTAATATTAATTTTTTTCTGCACTCTGAAATCTCAGCCTGTCCCAGGATCTGAGGAGCTTCTTAACATGCATGTTCAGATACACATTCAAGCAAACCTCTCTTTTCTTGCTAGTTTTTGGGGTTTTTGGGGGGTTTTTTTGTTTGTTTGTTTGTTTGTTTGTTTTCTGAAATGTTTCAATAACTTGACCTGAAACTTCAGAATGAATGGTGTTTGTGGTACAAATGGAATGTAATAAACCATCTTATA